>NW_019272027.1:3274061-3379949 GCF_002738345.1 Cucurbita maxima
TTTTTTTTTTTTTTTTTTTTTTTTTTTTTTTTTTTTTTTTTTTTTTTTTTTTTTTTTTGGCCCTATATCTGGCTATTGTATCTTTTGAGGCAACTAGAATGAATTACACCACAACGTAATGATCTACCTGACAAAAGACATATTCATTAATATTAATTAAGGTAATAGCTCTTTTCCTAAAGCGCTTATTCTGCTAGGGCCCTGGAGGAGCTTTGTCCTGGTAGGGGCTGGCTATTGGATGGGGCCTCCCACTGAAGCCCGCTATGCCATAAGTGAGAGAAACCCCATCCCGAAGCTTGGCTGACAAGCTAATAGATAACAGGGTGACCCTTGGAAATTCTGTTTCGAGCAATATAATTGAAGGAAGCTAAAAAAATAATTGATATCTTTCATTTAGACCCTTTGCTTTAAGGGAGTCAATACTACCACAACCATGGATAAAATTTTTAAAAAGTGTTCTAGTTCTTTTGTCAACCCATCGTGGCCATCATGGTGTGTACTTAGTAAAAATTTAGAGGCGGAGGCAGAGCCAGAAATTTGTAGAGAGAGTGAGAGGCCAAATATTTGTCTTTTCTTTTTTTCAATAGAAGGTGATGGGGGTTTTTCTACAACAAAGTGTCAATCTGCAGTGGGTCTTCTTTGGATCTTCAAATTGTGTGGGCATAATTTTAAGAAAAAAAAGCCAAGATCATCTGGGTAAATGGGTGGAGACAATCCTTTGAGGTTCATGGAAAGAAAGAAATGAAGAGATTTTAATGGCAAGTTTAGGGATTGGTAGGATTCTTTAGAATTTAGAAATAGATGAATTCAATTTTTCACTTTGAACTTCTTTTGTGAGATCCCACGTCAGTTGGAGAGGGGAACAAAGTATTCCTTATAAGGGTGTGGAAACATCTCCTTACCAGACGCGTTTTAAAACTGTGAGGCTTATGGCAATACGTAACGGGTCAAAATGGATAATATGTGTTAGCGGTGAGCTTGAGCTGTTACAAATGGAATTAGAGTCAAACACCAAGCGGTGTGCCAGTAAGGACATTGGGTAAAGGGGGTGGATTGTGAAATCCCGCATTGGTTGGAGATAGAAACGAAACATTTCTTATAAAGGTGTGGAAACCTCTCCCTAATAGACGTATTTTAAAACCATGAGGCTGATGGCGATACGTACCGACCAAAGTGGACAATATCTGTTAGCGGTGGACTTGGGCTTGGGCTGTTACATCTTTAATCATTTTTTTAACTGTTCCCCAAATGTAACTAATATGAATTTGGAGGCCTTTTCTTTCTCTAAAGATTAGTGGTTGGCCTAGCTTCAGCCTAGTGGGATTCTCTTTGAGGCTTTCTTTTTTAGCTGAAAGATAACCTTATTTCAGGTCCCTTTGATGTACTTTTCTCTAAACTAATGAAACTATTCTTTTTGCCAAAAAAGTTAATAAAGCTTATGTTTGTTAATGAGAAATGGCTGCCTTGGTGATGATATTGATAACCCATTGTTGGCCATACTTTTTCTGTTAACTTTTATGCAGGTTGCTCTATCTCCCTGGAGCTTTAATAGCTGGGGTTCTCGGTATTGTCGTCGATGTATTCATCATCTCGTTTATAGCCATATGCAAAAGTCCTATTATGCTTTTCAAGGGGTGGCATCGTTTGTTTCATGATCTTATAGGTCGAGAAGGCCCCTTTTTAGAGACGATATGCGTTCCGTTTGCTGGTCTTATCATTCTACTTTGGCCATTGGCTGTTGTGGGTTCAGTTTTGGGCTCCATTGCCTCCAGTATCTTCTTAGGTGCCTACGCAGGGATTGTTGCATATCAGGTTAACTTCTTAAATGCAATTTTCTTTTATAGTATTTGATAATTCCCTGTACTTGGATAATCTGACCGTAATCGTACACATTGGGAAGTAAGACAAACTTATGTTACCGTGGAGCAAAGAATTTGGATTTTCCTTTTATTTTTTGGCTCAACATGGTGTGTGATGGGAGAATCGAACCTCTTCTCTCTTGTTGAAGATAATGTCTTAATTTGTTGAACTATGTTTAAGTTAATTGGATTTTCCTTTCGTTATAGTTAAATATGGTTTTTTTTATAGAAGTATCATGTTTTGCTTTTTCGTTTGCATTTTGGTTTTTAAGAGCTAATAAATGGATTCATTGAGATCCCACATCAGTTGGAGAGGAGAACGAAGCATTCTATAAGGGTGTGGAAACCTCTCCCTAGCAGAAGCGTTTTAAAATCGTGAGGCTAATGGTAATACGTAACGGACCAAAACGGACAATATCGACTAGCGGTGGGGTTGGGCTGTTACAAATGATATCAGAGCTAGTCACCGGATGGTGTGCCAACGAGAACGCTGGCCCCTAAGGGAGGTGGATTGTGAGATCCCACATCGGTTGGAGAAGGGACGAAGCATTCCTTATAAGGGTATGGAAACCTCCCCCTAACAGACGCGTTTTGAAACCGTGAGGCTGACGGCGATACGTAACGAGCCAAAATGGACAATATTTGCTAGTGGTAGGCTTGGGCTATTACAATGAAATTCATTTCCACAGTAGATTATGTATAATGTATGCATCTTGCCAATATCATCGGGTTATGTCAAACATTGGTGCTTTTGTTCGCAGGAGTCTTCTTTTTTATTGGGACTTCGATATATTGTTGCATCCTTGTCGATTTATGATGAATACAGCAACGACGTTCTTGACATGCAAGAGGGATCGTGCTTTCCCAGGTCTTTTACTTAAACACTTAAATAAGTCGTGTGCTATTTGTTCTCTCCCTATACTCGGTTGTTCTCATAATACAATGACTTGTCATAATGAAGGCTGACTTATCGAAGAGGGGATGGCCAATCATCAACAGCTGGTTTGCATTCATCCAACTCGATCTCGAGACCAAGCTCTTTCCACGGTCAACCTTCGCGCATGAATTCACTCAAGGAACCTATGATTGATCTGAAGCCGCTCGAGGTACTTTTGCTTGTTTTATACCTTCTTTATGAGCGTTTTCTTTGATATTTCTCTGAATGGAAGTGTGAAGTTCTGTCTTGTTTACATCCACTTATGTTCTTTTGCTGTGATAGTGAATGGATTTATATTTATCATTTCTATAGCTGCTGGATAGCTTGTTTAAGGAGTGTCAACGCCATGGGGAAGCCATGGTTTGTGAAGGAACCATAACGTCAAGTGATATTGAAGATGCAAAGTCGAGCAAAGGAAACAAAGTTATTAGCATTGGTTTACCAGCTTTTTGCATTCTTGAAACACTATTACGCTCTGCTAAAGCAAATTCAGTTGGACTTCTGTTAGGTAAGTATCTGATTTGCCATTAACCTCTCCCCTATTCCTCTTTAAGCGTGAGATCCCATATTGGTTCGAGAGGAGAACGAAACATTTCTTATAAGGGTATAGAAACCTCCCCTAACTGACGCGTTTAAAAATCTTGAGGGAAAGTCGGAAAGGAAAAATCTGAGGAGGGCAATATCTGCTAGTAGTGGGTTTAGGCTGTTACAAATGGTATCAAAGCCAAACACCATCAGGCAGTGTGCTAGCGAGAACGCTTAGCCTTCGAGAGGGGTAGATTGTGAGATCTACATTGGTTGGAGATGAGATCGAAACATTCCTTATAAAGGTGTGGAAACCTCTCCCTAGCAGATGCGTTTTAAAAACTTTGAGGGAAAGTCCGAAAGGGAAAGTCCAAAGAGGATAATATCAACTAACAGTGGGCTTTGACTGTTACAAATGGTATCAAATCCAAACACCGGGTGGTGTGCTAGCGAGGATGCCCCCTCGAGGGGGTTGGATGGTGAGATCCCACCTTGATTGGACTAGAGAATGAAACATTTATTATAAGAGTATGGAAACCTTTTCCTAATAGACGTGTTTTAAAACTGAGGCTAATGTCAATACTAACATGCCAAAGAGGTGGACTTGGACCATTACAATTAGGCATGAATCTGGATGATTTCTCTCTCTCTTAGTTCTTTCAAATGGAATTGAGAGTTCTTTCTTCGTACTGATGAGTGCAGGTGACAATATTACTGAAGTTTCGAGCACAAACAGGCCCAAAGATACCTTCTTTGATTGGTTTTTTAATCCACTTATAATCATCAAAGACCAAATTAGAGCAGAAAACCTTTCTGAATCAGAGGAGGAATACTTATATAAACTAGTTCTGTTAAGTGGTGATCCTGAAAGGTTGAAGAATCTAACCACTGTAACGCCTCCACAATCGGAACGAAGACAAGCTGAAATCGAAGCGCTAGCTCGAAGGTCTGGAGTTCAAATTTCAATAATGTTCAGTGAATCTTTATCCTGTTAGCGTTATTTAACACGGTTAGTCTGATTCGTGTTTCCTCTTCTAAAGGCTTCGAGGAATCACTAAATCCATCTCGAGGTATCCAACTTTCAGGCGACGTTTCGATTGTCTCGTAAAGAGGTTATCGGAAGAACTTTCAAAGAAGAAGGGCTCTTGCCAGTCAAGTAACGGAAGTAGGTCGTTATCAAGGTCGAGAAGTGCATTTGGCCGATTGTTCAGTCAGAAATCATCTTCAAACGGCAAAACAAGCTACAGAGGTGGTGAGAGAGAAGAATTTCAAGCAGATGAAAGAGATTTAGAGATTTCTTAGGGAGCATGGGATCAAACTTCTTCTGTAATTTTTAGTTCTAATAATAAATTAACGCTTTTGGTTTGCAATATATATGTATATCTATATAGTTTTGATGATTCTACGATAAAGGGTCTAGGAATGCAACGTTAGCTCGGATCTTTACGATTTAGTTCAGGTCGCATTGGTTTGAGTGTCTTTGTTTCAAGATTTTACATATTTACCACCACTCTACTCTACTTCACTCGTTTTCATCCCAATAAATTCTAAAAATTCCAAACAAAATAAAGTCCGAGAACACAAATCCCATTATGGTTCTAAAGAGGGAGTGTTATGTTCAACATATTGGATAGGAACGGAGAATACCAACCCCATTATGGCTCTCCCAATTCTCTCGTTTTTAAACGACCCCATTATGGCTCTAAAGAGGGAGTGTTGTGTTCAACATATTGGGCAGGAACGGAGAATACCGACCCTATTATGGCTCTCTCCAGTCTCTCTCGTTTTTAAATGAAGCTTACTCAACCAAATTTAGATGTGGCCGTTGTGGTATAGTTCAATAGTTAAAATATCTCTACTTCCCTCTCGGAAGAAGATCATAAAGGCTACAATAATGATTGTATAGTTTGTTTTTGACAGACAATATGTGCAGTTACTTTAGTTAGAAGATGAAAAATACATAATAGTTTAGAAATCTTGTGAATGGTGAAGTTGCAACCAACAACATCCATGACATGAGATGAACAAACTGAAGTTTCTATTAGAGCGAAACTTACAAAGAGAAAGGAAAGTAAACCATCACATCCCTACTTGATTCTGCATTTCCCTCACAAATCAGGAAAATCTTTACCCTTCTTTCACCATGTCTGTTGTCACCACCACCATCGCTCCCTATCAGTTTCAGAGACAGCAAAACCATTTTTTCTGCATCCAAAACAGAATTTGGAGTAAATTCGAACCAGAATATGAGAAGAAACATTTCGTTAATCATACTTTCTTAAAGTTCAAAAAGGTGGGAATGGTTTAATTTGTTGAGTTAGTTCGTGGTATTGCTTACCGTAGTAGACTACTTTCTGCATCCAAAGCACAAAAATTTGCAGTAAATTCCAACCGGAATATGAGAAGAAACATCTAGTTAACCATATTTTTTTAAAGTTCAAAGAGGTGGGGATGATTTAATTCATTGAGGTGGCTCAGATTCACAATTTAGTTTGTGATATTGCTTACTATAGGAGACTACTTTCTGCATCCAAAACACAAGTAGAATTTGCAGTAAATTTCACCCAGAATATGAGAAGAAAGATCTGATTAACGACATTTACTTCAGTTCAAAGAGGAGGCTCAGATTTGGAAAATTAGTTCATGATATTGCTTACCATGGGAGAATACTTTCTGCATCCAAAACACAAGAATTTGCAGTAAATTCCAACTAGAATATGAGAAGAAAGATCTAATTAACGATATTTCCTTAAGTTCAAAGAGGTGGGATGATTTAATTGGTTGAGTTATGCTCAGATTCACAATTTAATTCGTGATATTGCTTACCATAGGAGAAAATTTTATGCATCCTAAACACAAGAATTTGCAGTAAATTCCAACCAAAATATGAGAAGAAAGATCTGATTAACGATATTTATTTAAGTTCAAAAAGGTGGGAAGGGTTTAATTAGTTGAGCTAGGCTTAAATTAACAAATTATATTGCTTACCATGGGAGAATACTGATAATTCTCTTCTGGTTCGGGTGCATTGTTTTTAGCTGCTGTGTTCCCAGAAGCCTCATTTGACTTCTTCTCATTTCTAGCTTTGCTAAATATTACTGTGAAGCCTTCGGCTGAAGCTGGATTGTTGACATCCCACTCGCCGAACTTCGGCAAGGGGCGACCTTTATCCTGCTATAGACGTTAGAAACATATATATATCAGGGTTCAGAACTTCTTCGTTGATAACAAGATTTATGAATTCCATCACGAATCGATAGTTTTCTACGGTAGGATACAACTTACATTCATTCAATACAGGTAAATACCAATCCCAACAATTTGAAATCCCTAACGCCGATTCTTAAACGATTCAAGCAAATGCTATTTTCTAAAACCAAAACTAGTTAGCTACGCCTGAACATCGATTAGTAAATTTACCATTTCTTACCATAGCCACATTATTTTCCCTTTGGTACAGGTAAAATTATGATTTATTACAATAATTCTCAATGAAAATTGCAGAATCTCGAGAAGAAGAGGGGAGACATGTGTTCAATGGATTGGATCAAACAGGATTGCAAATATAAAAAAAAAAAAAAAAAAAAGATGCAAACAGAACATCAATACCTAAATTTACCATTTATTACCGTAGCCACATTGTTTTCCCTTCGTTACAGCTAAGATTATGATTTATATCAACAATTCCCAATGAAAATTGTAAAATCTCGAGAAGAAGAAAAGAGACATATGTTCAATGAACTAGATCAAAACACATAAAGATGCAAACAGAATATCGATATGTGAATTTACCATCTCTTACCATAACCACATTGGATTTACAATGACAATTCCAACGAAAATTGCAAAATCTCGAGAAGAAGAGGAGAGACATATGTTCAATGAACTAGATCAAACAGGATTCAAAATAAATAAAGATGCAAACAGAACATCAGTCTGTAAATTCACCATTTCTTACCATAGCCACATTGTTTTCCCTTCGTTACAGATGAAATTATGATTTACCACAACAATTCCAATGAAAATTGCAAAATCTCGAGAAGAAGAGGAGAGACATATGTTCAATGAACTAGATCAAACAGGATTCAAAATAAATAAAGATGCAAACAGAACATCAATCTGTAAATTCACCATTGCTTACCATAGCCACATTGTTTTCCCTTCGTTACAGATGAAATTATGATTTACCACAACAATTCCAATGAAAAATGAAAAATCTCGGGAAGAAGAGGCGAGGCATATGTTCAATGAACTAGATCAAACAGGATTCAAAATACATAAAGATTCCAACAGAACATCAATCTGTAAATTCACCATTTCTTACCATAGCCACATTGTTTTCCCTTCGTTACAGATGAAATTATGATTTACCACAACAATTCCAATGAAAAATGCAAAATCTCGGGAAGAAGAGGCGAGGCATATGTTCAATGAACTAGATCAAACAGGATTCAAAATACATAAAGATTCCAACAGAACATCAATCTGTAAATTCACCATTTCTTACCATAGCCCCATTGTTTTCCCTTCGTTACAGATGAAATTACGATTTACAACAACAATTCCCAATGAAAATTGCAAATTCTCAAGAAGAATAAGAGAGGCATGTGTTCAATGAATTGGATCAAACAGGATAAAAAATACAGAAAGATGCAAACAAAACAGAGACAAATCGATTACAAAAAGAGAGAAGAGTCAGAGAAAAACTTACCGATGCCATTAAAATACATTAACAAAGCTTTCTGCACAGAGAACGAAACTGAGAGAGCGAGAGAGAAGGAAGAAGGAAGAAGGAGAATTGGGCGTTGGAAGCTAAAATGGGAATAACAGAAACCGAGTATTTTGGCGACTCCAATTTAACCCGCCAATGCCTCTTATGCAAATTTTCAATTTAGTCCTCCAACTTTTACGTTTTTACTGATTTTTATTCTAAAATTTTAAAATTACAATTTTAATTTTTTAATGTTTTATTAAACAAAAATTTTAAATTTTAAAAATTTATTAAATATAATAGATTTCGGGAATTGAGTTTTCCACGTATAATTTTTTTATTTTTTCTTTTGTATATTTTACAAATGATTAATTTTAAAGAATTTTTAGAAAATAATTTTCATTTTTTCATATAGATTTTATTAAAAAATATATATATATAAAACATCTTCATAAATTCAATAATATTTTATAAATAAAAATATAATATATTGTTCTAACATAATTTAAATACTTAATTCTTTTTTTAAAAAAATTTAAAAAATACTTATACCGATAATAATATGGATGAAACTGTTAGTACTATTTTTAAAAAATAATCATAAATTTTCATAAGTAATATTAATACTTCTAAATTTAAAATAAAAAATTTTAAATCATTTTTTCAATAAATACCTTAAAATTGAAGACGAGAGGATTTCTGAGCTATAAATAGCTCATATATTGATAATAAAAAGTTTTTTTAATTTTTTTATTTATAACAAATAAAATTATAGGATAATTTTAAAAAATTAAAAGTTAAAAATTAATTATATTTAAAATTAATGATAAAAGTTTAATTGTATTTTTTTTTTACATTTTAAAAATTTATTATATTCATATTGGTAAAGCCACTCTTCCTTCTTCCTACATCTGATAGGTTCTTTGTTTCTCTCTCTGTCTCTCCATTTCTCTTTCTTCGAGGCAACAATGGCGACTGGAATCCTGAGGAGGGCAATATCTAGGGTTTCTGCAACTTCACCTTCAAGATTCCTTCGAATTCGAGCTCACGCTTCCGAAGCCGGAGCGCAGAAAGTGGAGCAAAAAGCAGCCGTCTCTTCAACGCTTAAGACGTTCGCTATCTACCGATGGAACCCCGATAGCCCTTCCAAACCAGAGCTTAAGGAGTACAAGATCGATCTAAAAGACTGTGGTCCTATGGTGCTCGATGCTCTAATCAAAATCAAGAATGAGATCGATCCGACTCTGACCTTCCGCCGCTCGTGCCGAGAGGGGATCTGCGGGTCCTGTGCGATGAACATCGATGGATGTAATGGTTTGGCTTGCTTGACGAAGATTCCATCCGATGCTTCGTCGACGATTACGCCGCTGCCTCATATGTTCGTGATCAAGGATCTGGTGGTGGATATGACGAATTTTTATAACCAGTATAAGAGTATTGAGCCGTGGTTGAAGAGGAAGAGCGAGCCGTCTGTGCCGGGGAAGGAGATTCTTCAGAGTAAGCAAGATAGGGCTAAGTTGGATGGGATGTATGAATGTATTTTGTGTGCATGCTGTAGTACATCGTGCCCCAGCTATTGGTGGAACCCGGAGTCATATCTTGGACCAGCTGCCTTGCTCCATGCCAATAGGTAATTTCCCCACTTTTGTTCTTCGTTTATTCTTTGATTCTCTGTTTGCTAGAAATGAATAGAAAACAGGGTCTGTATAGAGGAATTAAGAAGCTACTTTTGAAGGATGTATATGGGTGTTCATGCTTATTCCTGAACTTTTGGAAGATTCAGAATCGTATTTATTAAGTTTCATTTTGTTGGATTGAAAGTTGGCAGCAATAGTTTGGTAATTTAGGTACTCTATTTGAGGGCTTAAGTGCGTTTTGAGGAGCTAGAAAACGTGTAAATCCAAAGCATTAAAATGGTCTTTTATTGAAGATTTCCAAGGGAAAGAAAAGTTAACAACGAATGAAGAGAGCTTATCAAAAGAAGGGAAATTTTATATATGGAAATGAGAGGAGGAAGAACAGTCATGGGGGTATCAAAAGGAATTGAAGAAACTGGAGAACTTATTGAGGTGTGTTCAGATCCCATTTGTAGGCCTGGAGGTTGGGCACAGCATCTGTCGAGGTGTGTGTAGGTCGGGGATCGTTCTTAGTACGGTCCTACAATTATCATATTTAAAAGCCCTTACGGTACTAACAAATCAGTAGTTTCTTATTTCACACAACTCTTGCCTCATCAAGGATTAGTCTGGTTATGTCCTCTCAGTTCCTAGAAGGTGCTTTCGGTCTCCTGCTTGGAAAATAAGCCCTTGCGTGGTAGGACATTTATGATTTGATCGGGTGTCTATTGTATAGAGAATCAAGTAATTTCATTTGGTTGCTTTATCTATGTTCGACAAAGGCTTGGATGCCTTGGTAGACTTAATCTGAAACTCATTTGTTTGCCTTAGTTTCTTGGTGGGTTTGAATCTTAGTTGTGAGATCCCTCATCGGTTGGAGAGGGGAACAAAGCATTCCTTATAAGAGTGTGGAAACCTCTCTCTAGCATATGCGTTTTAAAACCTTGAGAGGAAGCCCAAAGAGGACAATATCTGCTAGCATTACATTAGTCCTTACGTTTTAGTAGTTCAATTAGTGGAGTGTGGAGGATGTCTGAAAAGTTTTGCTGATATTGCATAAAAGAGTTTTTGATCCACAACAATTACTCAAGAACATGATAGTAAGCTTTATTCGTGACGTTTGGAAGCCAAAATTTGAATATGATATTGTAACGGTCCAGATCCATCACTAGTAGATATTGTCATTTTTGGGTGTTCCCTTTCGGGCTTCCCCTCAAGGCTTTAAAACGCGTCTGCTAGGGAAAGGTTTCCACACTTATAAAGGGTGATCGTTCTCCTCCCCAACCAATGTGAGATATCAAAGATATGCTTCCTACGACAATCAAAGAGCTCAACCTTTTATAGATGACTGCTCAGGAAACTTTTCTTCATCATTTTACTGACCTCCTACATCAGGGAGAAAGTCGTACATGTTCTATGTGGTATTAGTTTGTTGAATGCATTGTAATCATATGAGAACTTAGAATCAATAACCGCCTAGAGTTGGCTTATAGTAAGGACCCATATAAATAATATAAATAATGTAGATCTTAGAGGCAATGGTTCAAACCATGATGGCCAATGGCCATTTACTTAGAATTTAATTTCTACAAATTTCATCCCTTGGAATTTACTTAGAAGCAAAGGTAATTGCATGATTTATTTGTTCCGTTCTTTCACCTCACAGTGTTCTAATTACAAAACTGTCCCTTTCATTCCCCTTTGTACATGCAGGTGGATAAGTGATAGTCGTGACGAATTCACCAAGGAGCGGCTCGAGGCAATAAATGACGAATTCAAGCTCTATCGTTGTCATACCATACTGAACTGTGCCCGTGCCTGTCCGAAGGGTTTGAATCCTGGAAAACAGATTCAACATATCAAACGCCTTCAGCTCGTGGGCTGAGCCTAAGTTTCAAGGTACACGAAACACAATAATGTTCTTTTCATTCAGTTATGGAATGAATATCTTGTGAGAACTCATGAGCAATGTGATTTTGATCTAATAACTTGTGGATCATTGACTTTCCACACTTTCTGTACTTAAGATTTGATCTTTAGTATTTATCTGTCTCCAAATAAATGTTGACAGAAACCTCCTGGCTTCTCGAGTTGTCGTTCTGCGATCATCCTTTATTCTTTTTATTTGATAAAAAAATTATGCTCCGTTTTCATTTCCCAGTTCGATCACCTTCCTGTGTCGAAACTGCCATAGTTTAAGCATCCATCTTGTAACGGCCTAGGCCCACCGCTAGCAGATATTGTTCTCTTTGGACTTTTCCTTTTAGGCTTCTCTTCTATGTTTTTAAAATGCATCTTCCAGTGAGAAGTTTCTACACCCTTATAATGAGTGTTTTGTTCTCCTTCCCAACCAATGTGGGATCTCACAATCTACCTCTCTTCAGGGCCTAACGTCTTCATTGACACTCGTTCCTTTCTCCAATCGATGTGGGACCCCCACCAAATCCACCCTCTTTGAGGTCATGCGTCCTTGCTGGCACATCGCCTCGTGTCTACTCCCCTTCGAGTGACAGCTTCCTCTCTAGCACATCGCTCAGTGTCTGACTTTGATACCAATTGTAACGGCTCAGGCCCACTGCTAGCATAGAGAAGTTTTCACACCCTTATAAAGGTCGAATAGTTCGGTTTTAAACCGAAACCTAAGAGCCCATTGGTTGTTTTTGTTCAAAACATCCGAAAGCATGATCTTGTGCACACCCTGGTTGCCATCATGAACTTCAAATTCTAGTGTAATTTTTTTTTTAACTGAATGTTCGAATTATAAATGAACACTTCGGATGCTATCGTTTTTTTACCTTAGGTGGTTTGGATGCTATCATTTTTTAACCACTCGAATTTTTTCTCTTTAAATATGAAATTATAAATGAACAATTATAAATTATAAATCTAACTTCAAAATGTTAAATTATAAATGACTCAATTTTTCTAGTTAGATTAACTCAGTCGTTAATTGGATTGTTTTAGAAATAAGAAATAAAAAATAAAAAATAAAAAATAATGAAAGGTTATTTATTTATTTTTAAACATTTAATTAAATTTTGTAAAACTTATAACTCAAATTTTAATAAAATCTTTTAAGCTAACCTTTCATTTTTATTTTTTTAAAACAATTAAATAAATGATCGATAAAGTTTAAAACAATTAAATTAACTAAAATCAATGATTATTAAATGAATATAATTTTTTAAGCGTTTAAACAAGTATTAATTTATCCTTTTGTAGCAATAATTATAATAATATTGTTATTAGTAATTTAAATATTAATGGAAAAAGGCGTAGGAGTGGAATATTACGTTAATAGAGCATTATTGATTTTGAAAGCGAATCGAGACTGCCATGTCATCACATACGTCGGCCATCATGAACGGTCCAGATTCAACGAGGTTGAAAAGACAGGAAATCCTTAAGGGGACCATGTCATCACATACGTCGGCCATCATGAACGGTCTAGATTCAACGAGGTTGAAAGGACAGGAAATCCTTAAGGGGACCTTCGCAGTCTCATTCCGCTTCATTGTTTCCGAGAGAAATGGCTTCATGAAATTCAGTTCCTATGGAGATCATCTACCCGCTATTAGGATGGAGTGCTCTCATATGCTAGGCGCTCGCCTCATATCCGCAAATCATTCTGAATTTCTGGCGAAAAAGGTACGAAATCAGGTCTTGTTTATCGTCGTTCCTGCGCCAGCATCGGAATCGTCGTCGTCGTCTTCTTTGGCGGAGAGATTATTGAGGACTGATGTTTGGATTCTGGCTTGGTAGTGTTGTAGGATTGAGCTTTGATTATGTGATGCTGAATTTCACGAAGCAATCGTCGTATTTGATTTACAACGCGAGTTTGTTCAAAGGCAGTACTTCGAGAAATACGGCTTCGATCAGGTTTTCTTCTTCTTCTTCCAGTTCTTCGAATTTTAGTTTCAATACTCTGGCAATTTATTAACTATTCTTGAACTATGAACAACCATTTTTAAGCATAAGCTCTCATAGAGATAGTATTCCTAGTTTATAAACCCACGATTTTTTTGGAGTCCTCGAACAAAATACACCCTTTGACACTTTAGTCACTTTTGACTATACGTTCAGACTCACAATTCTTTGTTCAATATTTGAGAATTCTATTGACATGGTTAATTGTAGGGCATGACTATGATACCATGTTAGCAAATCACGACCATCTACCATGATATGATATTGTCCCCTTTGAGCATAAGCGCTCATTGCTTTGCTCGGGTTTCCCCAAAAGGTGTCATGCACCCAAAATGTTTCGTACCAATAGGATAGTTACTCACTTAAAAAAACTCATAGTCTTCCACTAAATTAAAACATGTGACTCAGCCACCAATAATCCTCAACACTTTGAACTCTCAACCTTCATTAAAAGTGTTATAATTTTTAAACTAAATTAATAAAATACCCTTTTAACTTCCCATTTAATCTAAAAAATAATTTTAATTTTTTTTTAAAAAATCTAAAAAAATAATATTGATTTTTTAAATTTTTATTAATAAGCTTCAAACTTTTTTTATAAACTTAGAAAAATATATTTTTTTTAAGGGAAACTAGGAAATATATTCCATTGATATTTTTTTTTTAATTAAGGTAATAAATGTCAATCCTACTTTTAATTTTTTTAATATAATACTAATAATAATGATATTTTTAATTTTTTTTTAGATGGAAAGATAGTAATAAAATTGGTTAAAGCTTGATAATTAAAAATTAAAAGTTTAATAATATTTTATATTAAAAATATATATAATGCCCGTAGGATTTAATATCTATAAACTTTTTTAAAAATTTTAAAAAATACCTCATATAAATAATATTTTTTTTATTAATATCGTGAAATTTAATAATATTTTTAAAGTTTCTTAATTTTTTTTTTAATTTTATTATTATTATTTTTTTTTTGTTTTTTTTTTTGTTTTATGGAAGAGCTATTTTTTGCTGGCAATTTTTGCGAAGGGCAAGGTTTGTGCCACTGCTGAGTAAGGATAGGTTTGTTGATATGATAATCACTATAAGGGGAGTAAGATTCTGATTACCTTGTTGATCGAACATCTTTAGGCAAGAACATTGTTTGAGATTCGAATCACTCCACAAGTAAGATCGATCATGTCTAGCTTGAATGATTTCTTGTTGATCAAATATATCAATGCAAGAACACTTGTTTGAGATTCGAATCATTCCACAAGCAAAATTGATCATGTCGAGCTTGAATAATTCTACATGCAACCTAAACTATATAGAATTTGAAAGAAACTTAGTCATTGGCTAAAGAAGAGCACAAATGCTTCTTTTACTATATTTTCCAAGTTACTCACAAATACAACATACATGGCTTTATATAGTCTCAAAATTAAACTATTAAAGGCATTCCAAGAGTTGTAACATTCATACTTAATGGGCATACATAATTAGCCATTATGTAATTTTACACCGTAAATAAAGAGTCTCAAAATACAATAACTTTAAATTATTCTAAACTGTAACCCACCCAAAATTTATAACAATCAAACTTCATTCTCCTTCAATGTGGCATGAATTGAAACATCTTTTAATAATTTTGACAACGTTTTCTTCCCATCTTCATTTAAGTATATTGTATGATTGATGTCTTTTAGTTCATATCATTTGTTATTTAGATATGTGAAATCAAATAATAACCATCTAGTCAGCAAATATTTCTCTTCCCTTTGTTTTCCGTTATTATTTTTTTGTTCGAAGAATTTTCATAGGCCGATTTTTATTCTGTGTGAAGTTTTCCTCTCAATTGACAGAAGTCAACAATATGCTTATGGAAGCTTGAATAAACCACTTGAAAATTCATCTAGAAAAGATTAAACCTACAAAAATTCATAATTATCTTTGTTATTATCTTTGTTAGTTTATTGAATAATTCTAATAATAATTGTTAAGAATGAGAAATAGGAGTGAGATTGGTATCCGTATGAATTTCATACCTAATTATCATAATATATTATCTAAATATTATATTAAGATTGCACTTAGGTTTGAGAAATTTTGAGCTTGATGTAACAAACAGTCGTCTTGTTTAGTGCAATGCATCTTTGCTTGGATGCATTTCTTGGAGAAATGTAGCCATGGACAAGGTTCGTTTCTTGAATTCTATTTGGGTTCAGTTTTAATACTTATAGGTTATCATTATCACAGCGATTTTACTCTTTCAATCCTGAAATGAACCCATCTGAGATCGATGATTTGAATATCTAAAAGTAACACGAAGGAGAAACCCGTAGTTTATACAGATTTGCTGAAAATCGAAGGATTCGCACTCTTATTTTTACTTACATTTCTGCAAATCCGTGTTGATTTTCGAGAAATTTTAGCATGATAGCAATGTGTAATCGAAGATTAATAATCCTAATCTTATGAATGTGCTATTGAATCTGAACAGTTTTCATTGATTGCTGCAGATGATACCGGTGGCTTTGAGCGATGTGTTCTTCCCCTCGCACTCGATTTTATTGATCTTCATCGTTTCAGTTCAGATCTTTTTATTTGAAGTCAGTGGTTTATTCTCTTTGTGTTTGATCCTGTTTTGGTTTAATTTGGGTTACCATTTCGCATTCTATTGATTGAATTTTGGTGCAGTGTGGCGACCAGAAGGTCTCGAACTCAGCCGTCGCCATCTTCGCTGCAGTATGGGTTTTTGCAGCTGCTTGCTTTTTTATAGCTCTGCCTACTCATTCATGGCTTTGGCTCGTTTCCTTTCCATGTTCAAGTAACCATTTCTTCATCTCTTAAAATTTTTTTGGAGTTATATTTTGATTGATTTGCTTATAATTCAGCAAGGTTGATTGGCAATGTGTTGCAGTTCAATTCAAGTTCTTATGACAGTCATCAAATACTCCCCTCAGGTTAGGCTAAACTACACAGTTAATTCTTATTTATTCGTCTTTTTGTTCTTAGTCTTTTTTATGATTCAACTTAACATCTGAACAAATTCACAATTCACATGTGTTCATCATAGCTTTTGAATTAATTTTTTTTAATGAGTTCTTCGATTTTGGTCCATTTTCTACAATTTCAGTAACAACCAATGCACTAATATATTAAAAAGTAGTAGCACAAGGCTAAAAGTTTTATGAGATGGCTACAAAAACTTACCGCTAGTAGATATTGTCCGCTTGGCCCGTTACGTATCGTCATCAACCTTATGATTTTAAAATGTGTCTGCTAGGGAGAGGTTTCCACACCCTTATAAGGAATGCTTTGTTCCCCTCTTCCATCGATGTACGATCTCACAATCCACTCCTTGGGAGCCCAGTGTCCTCGCTAGGCAACCGCCTGGTATCTGGCTCTGATATCATTTGTAACAACCCAAACCCACTGCTAGCAAATATTGTCTATTTTGGTCCATTACATATCACTGTCAGCGTCACGGTTTTAAAATGCTTCTACTAGGAAAAGGTTCCACATCCTTATAAAAAATATTTCGTTCCACTCTCCAACCAATGTGAGATCTCACAATCCACCCCCTTTGGGAGCACTGCGTTCTTGCTGGCACACTGCTCGGTAACTGGCTCCGATACCATTTGTAACAGACCAAACCTAATAATAGCAAATATTGTCCGCTTCAACCGATGTGGGATCTCACAAGAAAAAAATTTCTCATATAGTTTGAAACCTTCGAGAATTAGTCCGACCCCAAGTGTGGTAATGTTTCCTAAAGTTATCATGGAATTGTTTAGCTACTCCAAATGTTTGCAATATGACCATGTGGCTGTTAAGAAGTGTAAATCCATTTGAGAGTAAAATAAATTTGTGCTTACGTTTGCTTCTGATATAAACTTGCAAGCAAAGAACAAGGAAGCTTGCATTTCACGAAGTCCCATTGTTTACATTCAGGCATTTTTAAACTTTACCCGAAAGAGCACGATGGGATTCAGCATTCATACTGTAGTTCAAGACTTCATTGGAGGAGTGGCCACTTTGACTCAAATGAGCGTGCAATCAATTTACCAAGGTCATCTAATGTTTTCTTAACCAAACAATTGCCTAATACTTCTGTTGTGATTTATATCTGCGGTTAGCTTGGTATTGATAGCCATATTTTATTTGAACCGTATAATTTAAGGGTCAATATGGAAAACATATGACTTTAATTTACGAGAAAAATGCACTCGTGGTCTCTGAGGTTTGAGTTTGGAAGCATTTAGGTCTCTTTCAAACCCAACAATTTAGCCCCTAAATTTTAGATTTAGTTTCATTTTGGTCCCTCGATCCAAATTTCCGTTAATTACTAATGACATGGTCACATGACATTTGTTTTCCCTTCTCCCTCCTCCTCCCATTCTTCTTCTTCCTCCATCCATGGCTGCCACTAGCTACCATGGTCGCCTCATCATTTATAATGACATAAATGAAACTAAATCCAAAACTCGGGGCTAAATTGTTAAGTTTGAAAACTCAGGGACCTAAGTGTTACCGAGCTCAAACCTGAAGGACCAAAAGTTTTTCCATAATTTGTAATGACATTGTGATGTCCCACATTGGTTGGGGAGAAGAACAAACCACCATTTATAAGGCGGAAACCTTCCTCTAGCGGACGCGTTTTAAAGCTTTGAGGGAAAACCCAAAAGGGAAAGCCCAAAAAGAACATTATCTGCCAGAGGTGGATCTGGACCGTTACAGATGGTATCAGAGCCGGACATCGGAAAATGTGTCAGCCTTCTCGTTGTTCCCCGAAGGGGGGTAGACACGAGGAGGTGTGCCAGTAAGGATGTTGGGCCCCAAAGGGGGGTGGATTTAGGGGCGGTCCCACATCAATTGGAGGAAGGAAAGAGTGCCACCGAGGATGTTGGGCCCCGAAGGGGGGTGGATTGTGATGTCTCACATTGGTTGGGGAGGAGAACAAACCACCATTTATAAGGGTGTGGAAACCTTCCCCTAGCAGACGCGTTTTAAAGCTTTGAGGGAAGACCTGAAAGGGAAAGTCCGAAGAAAGCCCAAAGAGGACAATATCTACTAGCAGTGGATCTAGGCCGTTACAGACATATGTGAAAAATACATCAAACGTATAATTTTGATATGGTTGTTCATCCTAGGGTTAGGACGAATTTACAAGAATATATTTTGAAAGTACTCTCATTATATGCAATATTCATATTTATCTATGTATTTTTTAAAATTGTATCGTGGATGCTTTTATCTAAACATCAAGTTTGATGATTGCTCTAGTTTTTGTTGTTTTTTTATGCTGAAACGGTTTTTCTTTATCCATGGGCAATGAATTTTGATGTAATGGAGGTATCTGTCTTTATAGAAGCTTTAATTTGCGTGTTTATCCTAATTGTCGGTTTAGTTTATGCATTGGGAAAAGGAGATTGGAATGGTATTAATTTTTGAATATTTAGACAATTAAAAAAATATTTGAGTTTCTGAACAACCCATACTCAGTATTATCATCCTAAATTCCATCTAAATTTTGACTTCTGATTCTTTCCAGGTTCTTGGGTGAACTTCTTTGGAAATATAGGGAAGCCATTGTTAGCTTCAATACGATATTTCTCTCTCTCTCTCTCTAACAGTACTTGTCGAAGTCAATTACCTTTTAGTCCCTGATGATTTGATTCGAGAGCCAACTATGGCTTTCAAAAGTGTTAAGAGTAATTTGAGTTAGCAATATTTGCTCACTACAGTTATATTGCGCTGCAGGTCTCTATAGTGTTTGATCTGATTTTCTTCTATCAACATTTTGTATTATATCGTGTCAAGGCATCAAAGGTTTCATCTCAACGTGACCCTGAAAGCACTGAGGCATTGCTTGAGAACTCTGATCACTTGCAAGGGATTACCACAACCAATTGATATTTGATGGTATTGTTTCCACCTCTTAGCTTGTTTTCGTGCCAAGAGGTGCAACAACCTAGCCCGGTAAATTAGGTAAATTCTAGCAAACTTTTACATTGTGAAACAAATATTGTCCTCTCTAGGCTTTCTCTTTTGGGATTCCTCTCAAGGTTTTTAAAACACGTCTACTAGAGAGAAGTTTCCACACCCTTATAAAGAATGCTTCGTTCCCCTCTCCAACCGATGTGGGATCTCATAATCCACCCCCTTTTGGGGCTCAACGTCCCCACTGGCATACCTCCTGGTGTTTGGCTTTGATACCATTTGTAACAGCCCAAGGCCACCACTAGCAAATATTGTCCTTTTTGGGTTTTCCCTTTCGAGCTTCCCCTCTAGGTTTTTAAAACGCGTTTGCTAGGGAGAGGTTTCCACACCCTTATAAAGAATACTTCGTTCCCCTCTCCAACCGATGTGGGATCTCATAATCCATCCCCTTTCGGAGCTCAGCATCCCCACTGGCACACCTCTTGGTGTCTGGCTTTGATACCATTTGTAATAGGCCAAGGCCACTGATAGCAGATATTGTCCTTTCTAGGTTTTCCCTCTCGGGCTTCCCCTCTAGGTTTTTAAAATGCATCCGCTAGGGAGAGGTTTCCACACCCCTATAAAGAATGTTTCGTTTCTCTCTTCAATCTCGTGGGATCTCACAAATATCTTCCTTTAGATTGGTGGCTAAGATTGAGCATTCTGGTGCTTGGTTTGTCGCTGACATTCTTGTGCGTGATGATTGGTGTTTATTTTAGTTGGATTCAAGTATTTTGATGTTGAATTGAGTCTTTTTTGGCTGCTGGAGTTTAAGAATGTAAAAATATATTATTCTCGACTCAAAAGCACTGTTAAGAATGTAAAAATAGATATCGACGTAATTCTTTATCGACTTTTGAAGTACTTATAATTAAAGCATTTTACATAAAAGCACTTTTTGTAGCATTATCGAACAAGTACGAAACCGACGTTCGATTTTTCACTTTGAACAACCTATCTTCACAGTCCACATGCCATTTTTTTTCGGTTCTTCAGGAAAATTATATGATTTTACTGTGGAGTTGGTAACCTCTATAATTTCTCCTTGATGATTGATGATGAAATTGTCTGTTTGTATGAAGTTCATAATACCTGCTTGTTCTTAGTTGAGATCTTGCGCCTTTGTTGACCTGTAATTGATTTTTCTTTTGTTCTTTTGTTCTTTTGTTCTTTTGTAGAGATCGTGTCTATTAGGAGTTTTTTCATTTGGTCGTTTGACTGGCTCGGGTCTTATAGAAATGATTTTGAAGATGGCTTAACTAAAGTTGGTTTCGAGACGCCATCATTTGTGCATTAGTGATGGAAGTTTTGTTGTATAGTTGTTCGATGAAATTGTCGGATTTTTACAATGGTTATTTACGACCAGGAGCGAGGCGATGTCGAGAAAGAAGCCTTCGAGATTCTTGACGATTGATATATGTTATTATGGTCATGCATATATTTAGAGATGTATTTGCTTGAAGTTTGAGCATACATGACTAACCGTGTAGTTGTGTTGTACAAAAAGTTTCTCCTATCGGTTTCCATATGTTCGAATATTTTAGTTCACGAACCCAAAAAAGAATCTTACACTCCAAGAAGACTCGAATAGTCTCTTTGGATCAGATGACAATCCTAAAAACAATCCAATGAGAACAAATCTTAATGCTATGAGTGAAATTGGATACGAGTATGTACGGGTATGTGCAACATGTCTCGAGTTATGTGATACTCATCTAGCTTTATCCAATCCTCTTCTAACCTAATCAAGTCAACAAAATACCCGAGATCATATAAATTATCTTCTTCAACTTAAAGAAGTAAGTTATTCATAATTCCAAAACTCGTGAAACACTAGAATTTGCGAAGTAAACACCAAGCTTAAAGATTAGAGTTTGTGCAACAAGCACAACATCAGTATGTTGTTGTGCAAGTCTCTCTTATTTTTTAGGTCATGAACTCTTAAATAAATTTTACGGTTATTATCATGTAAAAATCAGGTGCATTACCCCATCAAGACCACCTTCAATTAAGTCAACCAATTTAAGTATTGTTAAATATTTTATTACTATACGTAACACCATTGAATTTTTACTACGATTATAGTAAAATAATGGCATGCAATTATTACTATTTTTAATTTTATTGATTCCCTTACGTTTTGCAGATGAACTTACATTAATTATCTCTAATCATATTGCCATGAATACAATTTGTTCTTTGAGAAATGTGCCTAAATATATATCAAAAGTCGAAAAAAAAAAAAAAAATACTCTGACAATAATATTGAGTGAATTGTTGTAATTTCAAAAAACACGGTATGCTCATAACTCAAAATAAGTGACCTAATGATTGTCGTTACAACCGTCACCAGATTCATATGAGCTATTGACGAGTAAACTATGATCTTAAAATCGATATGCCTTGAAGCGATCTTTTTCTCCGGAGGAAACAAAAAAGAACGAAAGGAAAGTAAAAAGACCAATTTCTTAATGGAAGAGATTAGAGATAGACCCTCTTTTCGTTCGTTCCATGGACTTTCTTCATGCAATGGACCATCTTAAACTCGGGTGACATGCCTAGACGGTCGAAGATTTGATATTGCTTGAACATATATTTCCTCCCAAATGTTTTTTTTTTGGGAAGTTTCTATATAAAAATAGAAAGTTAATGAAAATATAAAACATATATTTAGCGTGAAATAAACAAAATTTCAACGAAAATTAACGCTTAAACTAAATTTTTATTGAAATTCGTAGTGGGTCTTGGCCATAATTACCCCGGAAGAGAAGCGCTTCCTGGAAATGGTAGTTGGATTAAAAGAACCATTCCCAAGAGCCCCCATGTTCCGATCAGAGAAGCAAATTCATAAACCAGTCGAAATTGAAGAACAAAAAACAGGTTGTATTGTATAGATTTTTGTTCTAAATTATTTTATTACATCGTTCCCTCTACTCCATGTCGAAGAAATCCAAAAAAAGAGTTAGAAAATTTTGAAGTTTGACCTGATGCTGTGATCCGCGAAATGCAATCCAGATCTCTAAAACCGATACTTAATTGAAATCCGGGATTGGATTGAGCCAAAATGAGGGAGTTCTTGGTGTTTGTGGCGATTTTTTTGGCGGGGTTTGTTGCTGGCGATGGGCGGAGTAATAGCTCCGGCGTGGCGGCGTCGTGGCGGATTCATACTCTGTTCTCGGTGGAGTGTCAGGATTACTTTGATTGGCAAACTGTTGGGTTGATGAATAGCTTCAGGAAGTCGAAGCAACCGGGGCCGATCACCCGGTTGCTTAGTTGCACAGATGAGGAGAAGAAGGATTATAAGGGGATGGATTTGGCTCCAACTTTTGAGGTTCCATCCATGAGTAGGCACCCCAAAACAGGGGATTGGTGAGAGTTTCTTCATATTTTCCCTTTGATTTTATGAACTTTTGGGCTTTTGTGTTGCTTTTTCTGTGGTTTTGGTTATTGATTTGATGGTTTTTGAATTTGATTGATATCTGTGATGGTTTTGTTTTGATTTTAGTTGTGAGATTGTTCATCTGTTGGCTGGATTAGTTTCTTGGTTTTGTAGGAGTAGAGATGATATCCCAAAAGTGGGGATGGGTTAGATTTTGTTCGTCCTTTTCTATTTTGTTTTGAGAACGTTGGAGCTGATGTGATATCGTACATCGGTTGGAGAGGGGAATGAAACATTCTTTATAAGGGTGTGGAAAACTTTCCCTAGTAGACGCGTTTTAAAAACCTTGGGGAAGCCCGAAAGGGAAAGCTTGAAGAGGACAATATTTGCTAGCGATGGGTTGGGCTGTTACAAATGATATTAGAGCCAGATATCAGGCGGTGTGCCAGCGAGGATGCTGGACCCCGAAAGGGGGTGGATTGTGAGATCCACATCGGTTGGAGAGGGGATCGAAGTATTCCTCACAAGGGTGTGGAAACCTCCCTCTAGCAGATGCGTTTTAAAAACCTTGAGGGGAAGCCTGAAAGGGAAAGCCTAAAGAGGACAATATTTGCTAGCGTTGGGCTTGGTTTGTTGCAAATGATATTAAAGTCAGACACTGGGCGGTGCGCTAGCGAGGACGCTAGGCCTCGAAGGGGGGTGGATTGTGAGATCCCACATCGGTTAGAGAAGGGAACGAAACATTCTTTATAAAAGTGTGGAAACCTCTCCCTAGGAGACGTGTTTTAAAAACTTTGAGGGGAAACTTGAAAGGGAAAGTTCAAAGAGGACAATATCTACTAGCGGTGGGCTTGGGCTGTTACAAATGATGTCAGAGCCAGATATCGGGCGGTGTGCTAGGGAGGACGCTGGATCCCGAAAGGGGGTTGATTGTGAGATCAATATCGGTTGGAGAGGGGAACGAAACACTCCTTACAAAGGTGTGAAAACCTCCCTCTAATAAACGAAAAACCTTGAGGGAAAGCCCAAAAGGAAAAGTCTGAAGATAACAGTATCTGCTTAGCAGTGGGCTTCAACGGTTACACCCGAGGACTTGGATTTTGTTTTACTTTTGGTGTGCTTATGGTTAGTCATTTAGATGTGATTTGATTGTTATCTTCCTTGGTTTTGTTTGATTTTAGCTCTACATTTGTTTATCTGTTGAATAGATCGATTGGTTTGTATATCGTTTTTTCGTCCCTGACCTGTTGGATTAGGAGCACATAATGATGATATTGTGGTCCCATTTTGTGCTCCGTTCAACTGTTTAACGATGCTAACTCAATGCTCCAAGTGTAGCTCGTTTAGCAATCGATACCGCAAACCCGGTGCGGTGAAGGAGGCTTCTTGTTTAGGAAATATATCTCAATTCTAAAGGGTAGTGGGATGATGCAATATTCTTGTTCGAAATGGCACGTAAAATTCGAACTGGAAAAGTGGGAACGAAACGGGAGAAACGGGTTCGGGAAGGGCTTGAATTTTGACCTTGTGCAAAAAGATGGCTAGTTTAGGTGCAAAGAGAAGAATATTTGTGTACGTTGCATGCTCGAGAGGCTTCACAATTCCTTAAGACTGACTATATATTACTCACTCGTGAAACTCGACCTATTTTACATCAATAAACGAAGACGTTTTCTGTCGATCTATCTTTCTTCGAACTTGAAACTCGTTTGTTTTTCGTTTCCCTCCTCTCGAAACACGCCTACAAATTAAACAAAAAATGACTTGTTTTTGCAGGTATCCTGCAATAAATAAGCCTGCAGGGGTTGTCCATTGGCTTAAACACAGTAAAGAAGCAGAGAATGTTGATTGGGTTGTGATTTTGGATGCAGACATGATCATAAGAGGCCCCATAATACCATGGCAGCTTGGTGCTGAAAAGGGCAGACCTGTTGCAGCATATTATGGGTTACGATTTTTTCTCTTCTCTCGTTTCGGTCTTTTTAAGCATCAAAGCTCATATTCTCCTTAAACGGAGACGTTATCGACGTTACTTGGATCGATGCTGTTGAGTTTAAATGATATAAACACTATTTCTTTCAGATACTTGGTTGGATGTGACAACATTCTTGCTAAATTGCACACGAAGCACCCCGAACTCTGTGACAAAGTCGGTGGCTTGTTAGCAATGCATATAGATGATCTTCGAGTGTTCGCACCGATGTGGCTTTCGAAGACGGAGGAAGTACGTGAAGATAGAGATCACTGGGCGACCAACATAACGGGGGATATTTATGGGAAAGGGTGGATAAGTGAGATGTACGGTTACTCGTTTGCAGCAGCGGAAGTAAGCTTTGTTTTTCCTCTTACCCGTTATTCTCGAGATTTATGTTTTGATTATCTGACTTCTTTGCTTAATGTAGGTTGGTCTCCGCCACAAAATTAATGATAATTTGATGATATACCCGGGTTATATTCCTCGTCCCGGTGTTGAGCCTATACTTCTTCACTATGGGTTGCCATTTAGTGTGGGAAATTGGTCGTTTAATAAATTAAATCACCATGAAGATGGTATCGTCTATGACTGTAACCGGCTTTTCCCCGAACCTCCTTATCCTCGAGAGGTATGTATCTAAATGAATGGTTCCTTTGATATTGTGAGATCCTACGTATATTGGAGAGGGGAACGAAGCATTCCTCATAAGGGTGTGGAAACCTCTCCCTAGTAGACTTGTTTTAAAATCGTGAGGCTGACGGCGATACGTAACGGGCCAAAGCGGATAATATTTGCTAACGGTGGGTCTGGGTTGTTACAAATAGTATCAGAGCCAGTCATCGAGCGGTGTGCCAGTGAAGACGCTGCCCCCCAAGGAGAGTAGATTGTGAGATCACACATCGGTTAGAGAGGGGAACGAAGCATTCCTCATAAGGTTGTGGAAACCTCTCCCTAGTAAATTGACAGCGTTACGTAATGGGTGAAAATGGACAATATTTGCTAGTGGTGGGCTTGGGCTGTTACAAATGGTATTAGAGTCAGTCGCCTTGCGTGTGCCAGTGAGGATGCTTGCCCCCAAGGAGGGTAGATTGTGAGATCCCACATCGGTTGGAGAGGTGAACGAAGCATTCCTTTTAAGGGTGTGGAAACCTCTCCCTAGTAGACGCGTTTTAAAACTGTGAGGCTGACGGCGGTACGTAACGGGCCAAAACAGACAATATCTACAAGCAGTGGGTTTGAGTTGTTACAAATAGTATCAGACACCGAGTGGTGTGTCAGTGAGGATGCTGGGCCCCCAAAGGGGATGGATTGTGAGATCCCACGTCCGTTAGAGAGGGGAACGAAGCATTCCTTATAAGGGTGTGGAAATCTCTCCCTAGCATACGCGTATTAAAACCTTGAGAGGAAGCCCAGAGACCTCTTCCTACAAAGAGGACAATATCTGTTAGCGGTGGGCTTAAATTTTAGTTTATAAGTGGTTGCTTGTTGCTAAAAAATGAACTTGGTGCAGGTACAACAAATGGAATCCGATTCAAATAAGAAGCGAGGGCTACTTATAAATATAGAGTGTATGAACGTGTTGAACGAGGGCTTGCTGTTGCAACATAAACGAAACGGATGCCCGAAGCCACAATGGTCAAAATATTTAAGCTTTTTAAAGAGTAAAATTTTTACAGATCTAACTAAACCGAAGTATCCAACCCCTGCTACCTTGGTAATGAGGGAAGATCATGTTCAGAAACAACCGGTTAAAAAAGAACATGTTCCGAAACGACGAGCGAAGAAAGAACATGTTCCAAAACCACCGGTGAAGGAAGATCTTGTTCAGAAACAACCCGAGCTCGATGAACTGCAGGAACCATATCCAAAGATCCACACCCTTTTCTCGACCGAGTGCTCTACTTATTTCGATTGGCAAACTGTAGGCCTTATGCATAGTTTCCGCATGAGTGGCCAACCTGGAAACATTACTCGACTTCTCAGCTGTACCAACGAGGACTTGAAGGAATACAAAGGTCACAATCTGGCTCCGACCCATTACGTTCCTTCCATGAGCCGACATCCATTAACAGGCGACTGGTAATCTCTTTTTATCTTCCTTCACGAGCCCGCTTTTAAGCAAAGTTATAATGTAGACACTGATGTCGTCTTAGGTATCCGGCGATAAACAAGCCAGCTGCAGTGCTTCATTGGCTCAATCATGTCGACACCGATGCCGAATTCATAGTAATTCTTGATGCTGATATGATTATGAGAGGATCTATTACGCCGTGGGAGTTCAAAGCAGCTCGGGGACGTCCTGTTTCGACTCCCTACGAGTAAGAAGTTATTTCAATGTCTCTCTCGGCATATAAACGACATAAAACTATACTTATTTCGACTCGTTTTGCATATATGCTTGCTGGTAGTTACCTCATTGGCTGTGACAATGTGCTTGCCAAACTCCATACAAGCCATCCTGAAGCTTGTGACAAGGTTGGTGGTGTTATTATCATGCACATTGATGATCTCAGGAAATTTGCCTTGCTATGGCTGCATAAAACCGAGGAGGTCCGAGCGGACCGAGCTCATTATGCAACAAATATCACGGGAGATATATACCAATCTGGCTGGATCAGTGAAATGTATGGCTACTCGTTCGGTGCTGCCGAGGTACTTATTTTGATCCATGGTGCTATTTTTGTTCCTTTACTGAGATCCTACGTCGGTTGGGGAGGAGAACGAAACACTCTTTATAAGGGTGTGGAAACCTCTCCCTAGTAGACGCATTTTAAAAACCTTGAGAGAAAGCCCGAAAGGAAAAACCTAAAAAGAACAATATCTGCTAGCGGTGGGCTTGGGCCATTACAAATAGTATTCGAGCCAGACACCGAGCGATGTGCCAACGAGAAGGCTGAGCCCTGAAGGGGGGTAGACACAAGGCGGTGTGCTAGTAAGGTCGCTGGGTCCCGAAGGGGGGTGGATTTAGTGGGGGTTCCACATCGATTGGAGAAAGAAACGAGTGCTAGCAAGGACGCTGGACCTTAAAGGGGGGTGGATTGTGAGATCCCACATTGGTTGGGGAGGAGAACGAAACACCCTTTATTAAGGGTGTGAAAACCTCTCCCTAGTAGACCCGTTTTAAAAACCTTGAGGGAAAACCCCAAAAGGACAATATTGGTTAGCGGTGGGCCTAGGCAGTTACATTTACTTTCGATTGTTTTGTTTTAGTCCTTAAATTTTGCTACGAGATTTATGAGACCTACTCCACGAGGCTTTAAATGCTCGTCTATGGAGACATAAGGCTTACCTATCTCAAAACGAAACGCTATGAAAGTTGTGGGTATTGTTCTAGGTTGCATGTTAGCGGTATACGATCATTTCAATGTCTTCATTGTAAATCAGGTTGAAACAAGCATCGAATATTCTCGAATGAAACTGAAAATATCTCTTTTTCGTGTTCAAACAGTTGCAATTACATCATATTCGGAGCTCGGAAATACTGTTATACCCGGGATACGCTCCTGATCCCGGAGTTCATTACAGAGTTTTTCACTATGGACTTGAATTTAAAGTTGGGAATTGGAGCTTTGACAAAGCAAATTGGAGGGAAACTGATATGATCAACAAATGTTGGGCCAAATTTCCATCCCCACCAGATCCTTCCACACTTGATCAAACTGACAAGGATTCATTTGCAAGGGACTTGCTCAGCATAGAGTGTATAAGAACACTCAATGAAGCTCTCAATCTGCATCACATGAAGATGAACTGCCCGGATCCTAGCTCGTCGACCAACTTGAACTCGGGAGATGAAAGCGGAGCTGTGGTTTCGAGGAAACTCGGAAAGCTTGACGATATCGGAAAAGGCGACACTTTGTCAACAGAGAATTCTCGGGAATCGTCGGAGGAGGCGAAAGAGGACGGGATGTTTAGTTCTCTGAGGATGTGGATTATTGCTCTGTGGGCGATATCTGGTTTCATGTTCATGGTAATGATCGTGTCGAGGTTTTCAGGTCGGAAAGGGAAGGGGGTGAAGGAAAAACATCATAAGAACAAGAGGAGAACTGCTTCCTATATGAGTTTCGTGGATCGGAACAGGCAGCAGAAGTATGCTCGAGATCTCGATGCCTCCTTGTAACATTTTCTTACAAAGTGAATTCAGAAGTTCGTTGTAAACATAAACCACAGTGGCAGTAGAACACAACTCCTCTCGAGCTGGACGTCGCGGGTTCTTGATTTCGGATGTTCGTGTCCAGTTAAGTTCCATTGATTTTTCAAGAGTTGAACGGGAAACGGAGTTTCCTCCAATTTTCTGCAACTGATAGAGATCTTCCGACATTAGATGAGAAAAGTATTTTAAAGATTAAATCTTTTGACATTTCTCCCTTTGAAATTGTATTTTTTTATTTATTATTTGCTTAAGCTCGATAATTTTAGGGATCGAACCATTCCCGTCTGAGATAGTAACGTAATTAAGAACTGAGTTATTATATTTAAGTTATTAAACAATACACTTTACATTAAATATAATAATGAAATTAAACAAGGTCGAGATGCGAGAGTTACCTTCAATACTCCAAAAGCTAACCTAAGCGGCCTAATCGTGGGGCAAAAGAAAGGTGCTAGATGGGCATGATAAGCTAGATGTCGAGTGTGTAGTTAATAGTTCAGTCGAACAATGTAACGAGTCTAGGGGCATAATCAAACTTGAAAGGAATGAGCGTTGGCTTAATAGTGATTACATAATGCTTCTCGATATGAAATCAATGACTTAAAACAGATATTGAGAAAAAAAAAATGTTGACTTTTATGTTGTGTTGTGAATAGAGATCGAAGACGAAGATTTTCTGATGCAACGTTGACACTGAATGAAAAAGACAAAGAAGAGAACGATCTACGTGAAAGGGAGACCTCAGGAGCACTCCCAAGCAAATATCGAGATGCCTGTGAGAACCCACATCGGTTGGAGAAGGGAATGAAACATTTCTTAATAGTGTGAGATCCCACATCGATTGGAGAAGAGAACGAAACATTCCTTATTAATGGTGTGGAAATATCTCTCTAGTAGATGCATTTTAAAACCGTTATACTAGCGATGATAAGTAACCGGTTAAAACGAATCATATCAATGGTGAAAAATAAATTATAAATATTTATCATGAGAATTTAAATTCATGATTCTTGAATATTCATCGATCAACGAAAGAATCTTCTTAGAATTCGAGATTCAGAGCCATGGTTGAAGAATTTCAGTTTGTTTTACGTCAATAAGGTATTCCCTTGGTTCATTCATCTAGTTTTTCGTCATGGCAGCAGAGGAAAGTGGTGAGTTTCTCCATGTGCCGATCGCATTCAGGGCACTTGAAATTCTCCGGAATTCTCCCAGTGGTGTGTGGAAATTCGAAGCGGCAACAAGGATGAGTAATGCCTTGAAGTTCGTCGTGATGATTCTTGAAGGCTACGTCGAAACCCTCATCGGCGGCCTGTTGCTTCCATGAATCGAAGTTTACGAGGGTGGGCAAGACGGTGGTGCTATGGCCATTGACAATCACGGTTGATCCTTTGCTCAGAACCGCCCATCCTCCTTCTTTGTCGTAGCTGAGGAGCTTTTTGATTTCTTGCATCAGGGGATCGCGATCGTCGGCTTTTCCTAATTGGATCTTGGAGAACAGCATGCTCTCGATTCGAGTCCAGAAGAACCAAATCATGGTAAGATCTGACCAGCAATAGCCTAGTTTATCTGTTGTGATTGTTGTAATGATTTGCCTTACGCGTTCTCTTTTGCTGCTCTTTCCTACATACACCATTTCTAAAGGTATGCGTGCTGCTTGTGCCACCATTTTTGCTGTGATTGTGAATTTTCTTATCCATTCTATGTCGTCTCCTCCATATAAGAACACGTACTTCTCTTCCTTAATCTGTGTTTTGAAAACAGAATAAGAAGATCATTGATGGTTTCTAAGAAAGATTTAAGATTAGAATATGGAGATTTTAGTAATGAATCATAGCATTAGCTTTATGATGGCTGAATTACCCAGTTCAGAACGGCGGGGTCGATGCCATCCACGAGCAGCTCGGGCCGCCAGGTCTCTTCCCTCCATAGAGCTTCCTCTTTCAAGCTGGTGAATGGGAAGGCAAGACTTCCCCAAATCCACATCATGTGGATTGCATTTGGGCTTACTACTTTACCTTGAGGGTCTAAAACCACAAGGATAGGCTTGTTTCTGAATTGCCATACTTCCCTGATGAATCTAGCAACTGCCTTAGAGATCAATGTAGGATGGTGCACTATGTGCCATGGCATTATGGATAGGAGATACTCGAACCGTTTTTGCATCAAATCATCCCACTTGATGGAATGGTCCACAATCGGGATCCAAACTACCTCGAACTGGCTCTCGACCTGCATTCCTTGGGCCCTTGACTCATTATAAAGCTGATCGAGAATTGAAAGTTCGTCATGGGAGATATTCAAGTCTGAGATGAGCAGTAGCACATTTCTCCTTTTTAGAACGTCGAGGTTAACCTGTTTTAATAGAGAATCAAGAGATAGTTAGAAGAATGTTGAGAGGTAAGAATTGGAAATGTTAACTGAGTTTTGTTAGCAGTAGTGAGATGTCCAGACCCTTTTCCCTGTAGAGCCATCAACTATAGGCTGCAGATCATCTTTAGCATAAATCAGAGCCTTGAGAACCTTCATGTTATCCAGGTGGGTCATTTCAAAAAGACGAACGAGCATTTGAAATGATTCAACGTCTCTCTTTTCCTCTGCATTGAAGGATGGCGACTTATCAGTATTGTGGAGAGAGGGCGAAAAGAAACTATCTATGTAATCTACCTATATATTGGTGGCAGAGAACCAGCTGCTTTTTGAGATGATCATGAATGTTTTTAAGCTTGTGGGCTAGAGTAGATAGCTCCCACGATTCGGTACTGGTTGATAAGGCTAACCTGAATCGAGACAACCACAATGGTTATCGGCTCATGGTACGATATGGCTGTGAAAAGAAAAAAATCGAAGATGGATGACTAGAAAGAGAGGAGGAGAACATACTCATATCCCATGCTAGTTAAGCTCGTAGTCTGAGTTGCGCAGGTAACAATACTTCTAATTGTCCAGTAGACCGCAGTCGGGATATGGGCTACTGCTGTGGACATTGCTGGAACCTCTTGTGAGATATATTCTGATGGAAGTTCCTTCAAGTCAATGATGCACCAAGTTACCTCCAATATAGCTGTCACAAGATCTTTTAGCGCATCGAACTTAGGCTTTAATGCAGTCGAATGTTCGAGGATTCCTGGAAGTTGCTTAAAAATTGCCATTGCTTTCGCTAGTTGGTTTTGGGAGTGAATCTGGGCAAGAAGCCAGAATTCTCCATAGTTCATAGCAAAAGCAGCTAATGTTAGAACCAGCTTAGCATCCCATTGGTAGTTTGCCAACATGTTAAAGATTGCCAATGATGTTGCATGTGGATCTATCCCTTCCAAAGCCTTGTATGATATCTGATAATGTTCATCACAATAACATGTCAATATTCAATATCATATATCACTCATGTGTAGGGCTAGTTGAAACTTGAGTAGTTAAAAATAATCAATTTTCAATCACCTCACTCGAAATCCTATCAATTGTGTAGGACAACGCTTCCAATATGGTCGTGAAGCCTGCTTGATTGGTGTCTGTTTTCTCCAAACTCTCTAGTTCGTGTGAACCCTGTTCTACCATTCATAATTAGTTGAGCAACCATTTTCAACAATTTACTCTATCGTCTGCATTAAGTGTTTGATAATTTTATACGTGCAGAAGCAGAATGGACTAGTTTCATACCATGGGATCTGCAGCTAATGTAGCACGTTTCAGAATGTTTTCGACAAGATGTAGAAGGGATCTTGTATCGACATCTCGATCGTCAGGATCATGGGTGGCTGTTATTTGCTTCATCATCGCATTGTCGTCAGAAATGGCGAACATGAACTTGTTACCCTTGGCCAATTGATGTCTAGAGGCTAGTGAGAACTTATTACTGCCCGCCATTGTTGTACAATGCAAAGGTAGAGAAGAAGAAGCTTATGGAATGTCTGCAAGATGGGTCGCCAAATTTATAGGCTTGAGAAAGAGTAAAGGTTCTGTTGAATCAACTTCTTTTCTTCCTCTTTAGTAAATGCCTTCCATGTCACAACGCTTTTTGTTGTGGACCCTTCACTTATCATTAACGTTTCATTGTGATTCTGCAGGATCAGAATATTTGTCTGCGGATCACTTGCTCTGTTTGGTTTATCACAAATGAAGAAACGGTAAGATTCAAAGCAAAAATTCTATGGAACATTCAGAATTTCAAATTCTTATGCCTAATAGTTTCGATATTGATATTTATAATGTGCTGATATAGAAAGTAAATCGAGTCGATATTATTAATATTCATCTTTGTTGAGGTTTTGTGAGGTAAAGAAGATTGATTGATAATCTTTGTTTTGAATAAGGATGTATGCATGGTTTGCTTACATTAACTCCCGGTTTTGAGCTAAACTGGATTGTTCGGGTTGTAAATATCTTTGATGATTATCGGGATTTGATATTTAGGTTGGGGTTAATATTTTAGGATCTATCGTGATATGTGTAATTGAAAACAATATTCTCAATATTTGTTTGGTTCTCTTTAGGATGAAAGTTTTAGAAATGTCTTATTTATTACTAGTTTTTAGATTCTACATGCGATTTAGAGTTTGGAGGTTCATATCCTTTGTTTCATTTATTGTTGACGTCAGAGGTTGTTGCCTCGTGGCCAACTCTTAGGGGCTGAAGTTCGACGCAGTGCTTTTTGGTTCTTCAGTTAGGCGGCCACTTCGCGATATTGTGTCAATTCCAGTTTTGAACTACCTTCACATCGTTATTTTCAATCAAGTTGGTTGTCATCACACCACTCGCTGATGCTCGCGGTCATAAAGGGACGTTAAACGTAATTAGTTACTCAAAGGAAAAAAGGATATCGGGTGTCATTTACTCAAAATAAGCCCGTGTGTCATCGTACATTAGTGTCATTATGATACTAATTTTGGTGGTAGCTTGTTGATTGAATGCAACTCTTTACCGTTGCTTTTCTTGACTTGCAAATATAGGTGAGAATTTTGGTACATTTTATTGCATAAACCTTCGAACAGCAAAGTTTCTTCCTTTCTTTACTTGCAAATGTTGCTCAGAATGTTCATATTTTATGTTAAATTAGCAATCTGTTGAAGGGGATGCATGAGGAAAAGCTTTGATCCCTTGCTTTTGTGTATGCTTTACAAGTTATTATGTTTTTAAACTCGAAAATAGTATCGAGCTCTACCTTGCTTAATTGTTTGGAACTTTATGACATCGACCAGTATCGAAAAGTTTGAATGAAAAAATGATCAAAAGTTTGGATATGAAGTTAAAAAACATTTTTTATCTTTTTAAAAGCGTCAAATGAGATATGTACTTTTGCCGGCTTTAATTGTGAGGGTTGGTTCTTTCTAAGCCGGAGTTTTTTTTGTAAAGTTATGACGACTTATTACAATCGCACTTTGATGGCAGCGGACTTACGATTGTACGACATTCACTTCTAAGTAACAAATGAGTTAAGCTTATTCGTTCTTGCGTCGCCTACGGCCAAGCGACATATGCTCGAGCCTTTGGCCTCAGTTCAAGAAGAAAGTTTTAGAAAACAGGGTAGAGAGATTTCAAAAGAGAATTTTGAAAATAAAATTTGAGAAATTGAAATTTGTGCTACATGAAAATGTATGCAAAAGACAACGACTACTTATTGCATATAACTATCACGAAAGGAGACCAATAAATTTTTGAATCTTATTTGGATCTTATTTATTTTAAATATTTAAGAGCGTTAAAATTGCAACATTTAATTAATTTTAGTCCAAAATAAATATAAATTTGAAAAGAATGAATTCATTTAAAAACATAATTACAATTCATGTTTTTCAATATTTTCATAATCTAAAAAACATGAATTCAATGTATTTTCATATTTAAGGATTTTTAAATTATAATTTGGTAGCATATTTAGAATCTTGATTTTTATTCATAAAACAATACTAATAATTTTGTAGTTAAAATGTTATTTTAATTTTTGTTTTTTACCCTTTTTTTTTAATGTTGAATTTTAATTTATATACTTTTAAATTGATTATTCTAAAATTAAATTGGGTTGAATTGAATTAATCTAAATTTATTATTAATTTTAAAATATATATTTTTGTTATGAATTAATTATAAGTCCATATTTTTTTTAATTTTATTATTTATTCACCCTTAAAAATAAATTTTATTTATTTTGTTACATGAGTTTTCAAAATATATTAAAATTAAGTTATAAATTTTAATTAAATAGATATTTTATGAATTAATATTTTATTTTTATTATAAATAAAATTTTAAATTAAAAAAAATACAATTATAAAAAATTATGGATTAAATTAGATTGATTTCATTATTTAATAAATCTTATATTCTTCAACATAAAAAAACCAATCCAATCCAACTCAAATCGGAACACCTTAAACATTCGAAATTCATAAATCATTAGAATTAAGTTGCGAGATATTCATTTCCACTCCCACTGAATCATTAGAAGTTTCAATCTCTACGATCATCTCGCGTTTCTCTGTAACGTTATCTTCTCTATACTCTCCCTCCCTCTTGTTTTTTCTTTTCCCATTTTTCGAATCATTTTTTAACTGGTTGATTGAATTTACTTGTACTGTATTGTTTGGTTCCCGAGAATGGAAATTTTCCTCTTCGTTTATGAGTTTAAGTTGGTTTGTATCGTTCTATTTCTGCGAAGCAATGGTTTGGAGAGATTTGCTTCAGTTTTCTGTTTCTGTTTCTGTGTTATTTGGGGAATTTATGTTGATATTTATTAGCTGCCTGTTTCTGGTTAACTTCCTGAAGAAATTATTGCAGATTAAGTACTCGATAGATTGTTTTGCTGGAGATTTTTGCTCAATGAGTAGTAGTTTTCGTTTCTGAAATGTTTCTATGATTGTACGTATTAATGCTCGGGGATGGCGATGACGCACTTAGAGATACGGGATTTTATTGCCTTTAATCGAACACTTTTTACTAGTTTTGGCTTTTGATACTAAGATCATCGCGATGCTGATTTTCCATTATGTGAGATTTTGATGATTATTTGCATTTTCTTGTACTTGGTGAGAATGTGGATTGAAAAGTGCATTTACTTCTTTATCCCCTTGGGGGTTTTCAAAGAAGGGGAGCGCTGAGACTCCTCTGTGTTCTATTTTCTTCCCAGTTATCACGGGAAGAGATGCAAGTTATCCGTTGTACCCTAATGCCATGACCAAAAATGTTCTAATACCCTATTGTTATAGCGGAAATGGAAGCAAGATCAATCGTACTCACACACTCACAAACAGAAATTAAACTAAGAGACACAAAGATTTATGTGGTTCGGAGAGAAGAAATTCCCTATAATCAAAGTGTTTACGGGTGGTAGCCAATCACTATAACCAAAGTGTTTATAAATGTATCTCTCACACTCTCCCACTACAAAATTTCTCAACAAAATTCCTCCCAATTGCCAATAACTCAACCTCTCAAAACAATGTTAGACAGACCTTTATATAGGCCTAGCAATACTAATTCTCATACATGAACCAAAAGGGTTATGAATAAATGAGAATTAATAACCAAAATAAACGAGAATATGAACCAAAATGGTTATGAACTAAATGAGAGTTGATAACCAAAATAAATGAAAATATGAATGAAAGGTTACGAGAGTTATGAAAATACAACTTCATCACAACTTACAACATTATCTTCATGTTATGCTCTTGGGCTGTCAAGATATATTTACCGATCCTTCTTGGAATTTAATATGCTTGTGGATTCCTTCCATGACGGAAGGCTAGTTCAGTTCTCTGATTTTAACTCTTTAGCAAATTTAACGCAGTGTGCGGTCTTCTCTGGTTTTGCTTTGTTATGTCAAAGCATCAATCTGATGCAGCTGGCCAAGATAAACTCGGTCCTGATTACTTCAGTTACTTCAGACGGGAAGTTATAGATTTGTTATCTCAAGAGGATAATCTGCTTTCTACTTCTTCTTCACATGATTCACGGATATCTGAAGCTTCATCTTCATTTGGTAATAGCATGGGACCTAAGCTCTCTCATTTTAAGAAAGAAAAACTGAAGGCATTGCTCAGGCAGAGTGCTGTTATTCTTTCAGAAGAAGTAAATGAGGTATTTAGTGGCAAAGAAATTGGGTTACTACATTTCAGGCTGTTGAGCTTAACCTGACATGGGGCTTGTTGTTTGCTTAATAATTTAATAACTATGTTTTCTTTCTTTCTTTCTTTCTCTGTTTTTCTTTGTTTCTTCTCTTAAATTCAGTTCAATCTCAAGATGACAATTAGTTGATTGAATTTATGGTTTTCCACTTACAATTCTAAATATCGTGCTGCTGCAGATGCTCGGGCCTGCTCTATCTATCCAACAATTGAAGTCAGATTTGAGATCCAAAAAGAATTTGGAAAATGTAGACAAAATAGTTATGAATGATGCAGAGCAAGCTCCTTGTAAGAAACTCAAATCCTCATCCTCTTCAACCAGCCTATCTGCGCACAAGAATTGTGGTGGTCTTGGAAGTAGTAGAGTGGTAAAGTTCTATTTTAATTCCCATCCTCTCTCTCTCTCTGAATGGTCGTTATGCTCACTTGCATTTTGATTTACAGTAGAAGTTAATAGTATGGTGGAAAGTTAACTGATGTATTTCCCTCAACAGCTTCTGATTTGTACTACTTGGGTGAATAGAATCTTTCTGGATGACCCTAAATAGCTTTTCACTCAATAAGCGAAATCTAGATTCAGGTTGAAACCTGTACAATTTGTTTGAGTTTGAGTCATATGCTGATCATGATATTTTGAGCTTTACGGCATAAATATTCTTATTTACGAGCATTGAGCTGTTTGTTTGGGAGAAGCCAAGAGATAGTTGTTCATTGGGCATGCAATTGATTAATGCTTAACTTGTTTTTTTCTCCCTCAAATGCCGATTTCGTAGTTCCTCTCTAACCTCTTCAGCTCCTTAATTTAAGAGATGAAATCTCGGGGGTGGGAGGTTTCATGCTTCTAACGTCCTAGTTAAATGATCTTTGGGAAGCCCTTTGTGTGCTGCTCAATACCTTGTTACATAGACTACACCCCATGATTCCATATTATGATCCTCCATTAGCAGGGGAAAAAGGATTTTGAACCGCTTATCACCCTTCCCGTAATTAGTTGTCAATAGAAAAGACTCTGGCTTTTAGCAAGTTTGACAAACATTTATGTGCTTTGTGCCCTAAGAAGGAAGAAAATAATGGATCTAGAATTTTGTTATACGTTGATGTGGTTTGTCAATTTTCTTTGTCAGGTAGTCAAAATGTATTTTGTTGGCATAACAATGCATGGTGATGATCTAGTTTTGCGCAGACTTCAAACTCTATATTTTTGCTTATCTTTCATTCCTTCATGCCAGATAGATGATGAATTGCAGTTCTTTATAGAGAACAATAGTGAGCAGATCGAAGCAATAGTGACAAATCTTTCAAACGAACTGTCTGGAAAAGTAACATTCTATTATCCATGTTCCCTTTTGCTTTGATTTATATTGCACGCTCATTCAATTGCTTTGGGTAATATGTTGTGCCAATGGATCATGTCGAGTTTTAATACTTCTATTACACCACCGTAAAAGATGAGATCAGTAAATGGAAATTAACTAAAATTTTATCTTTGTAAGATCGTGAACATTATACCAAGGGTGTTTTTAGAGTATACCAAATCAGTATAGCTATCTTTCTTCTGACGCAACAACGCAATTTCACAATTAATATCGAAATGAAGCACTAAATAATTTATTTCTTCTTTTCTTGGTGCTTGTCGATGTAGAATCACAAAATTCCTATATAATCAGTTTTAATACTTCTATTACACCACCGTCTTATACTTAAAACTGCTAATTAACATTGAATAGTGGTTTTTCAGCTAGGACACATGGAGCAACAGCTTGAGGAAGTTCTTGATTCTGTAACATCAAATTGCAGGTACTGCATCAAATTATAGAGAGACTGATAGAGAGAGAGGGTGGGAGGAAAAAACAAAAGATGTAGGCTAGCATGGCGATGGCAGATCATGTTATAACTTCGAAGCCTATCTCTTCCTCTTGCGAATATGTGTCGTGCTCGATTAATGGAGTCGATCACTATGATGCCTTTCTCGTTTAGTTTATTATGTACAAACTTAAATATTTCGTATAAGTATCAACTTCTTTGATGGGTTTTTTACACCAACGAGTTCCATGAACAAACTGCTTACAGCATCTACAACCCAAATGAGTCATTAAACTTCCCTTTCAATCTGTCTGGTTATTAATCATCTTTCTTTTTCAGGCCTATGACCTTCAAGGAAAAGGAACAGCTTCAGAAAATGATTCAGGTGCTTCCACCCCAAAATCTTGGCCGTATTGCAGACATCATCCAACATATGACAGACGAAACGGATTCCTCTTATGAAATCCATATTGATTTGGATAAAGTGGTAAGTGAAACATGTTAAAATATCATCACTAGTTCAATAAGGTTAAGCTCAATAATCGTATGAGACAATTGTGTATGTATTTTAGGAAAATGATTTAGGTATTTTAGGAATAAAGATACCTAATTATTTTAGGAAAATTATTTAGGTCTTTTATGAATAAATTGTCTAGCTTCTATGGTAAATACCTCTCCACCCTACCAATACTTTAATCCCAAGAAATCTAAACCACAGGGTGCAGTAGTGTTAGGAATCACGACTCTCCACAATGGTATGATATTGTCCACTTTGAACCTAAGCTCTCATGACTTTGCTTTGGGCTTTCCCAAAAGACTTCATACCAATGGAGATGTATTTCTGTACTTATAAACCTATGATCATTTCTTAAATTAGTCAATGTGGGTTCACTCCCACCAATCCTCAACAAGTAGTTTCTACAAAGTGTCTTGTAATTTCTTCTCGATTAGTGATAATAAAGAGTGCGAGTATTTCCACAAAGAGATGTATTTAATAAAACCATACCTATTAATGCATATTAATGCAGGCAACCGTGACCATGGATTGAATATTAGTGTGTAGTATATTTGTTTATCTTTATTTCTTTTTCTTGTGTAGAATAACACCACTCTCTGGAGATTATATTACTATGTAGAAGCAGTTGAGAAAGCAAAGAAGCTAGCATCCGAATGAATAACTTTGTCTCTTGTTTTTGCGGCTCCAAGAATCATTTTTTAAGAAGTTTAGAAGCCCCTCCTCTCTTTGTTTCTAGGATTTTGGAGGTGGCTGGTCATATCTTAACTTGAAGTGTGGTTGATTTTGAGGCTAAGAACACATTCTTTTTGTTTGAACGACTTGCAATCCCAAGTATTTGGAGAGAATAAATTCTCTGTTCACTCAATTTGATTTCATATTCTCCATAATTCAATTGAGATTGAGATTGTAAAATCATTCTTAGCTTTATTAGATTTATTAAATACGACTCGACTTCTAAAACCCGACCAGATTGGAATTGCTATTGTATGCATACTATGATCGTCACTGTGGTAGAACTTAAATTTTGACATTGGTTTCATACTTATTTTATTTTTCTCGAGATATGCATAACTTTCATATAGGTGGTTCATGTACATAAAACTCAAGGCAATGCATCTGTCCCTTGGGCCTCATTACGTATGCATCAATTTTATACACATTGACTCTGTATGCATCAATTTCATACACATTGACTCTGTATGCATCACTTTCATACCCATTGACTCTGTATGCATCACTTTCATACCCATTGACTCTGTATGCATCACTTTCATACACATCGACTCTGTATGCATCACTTTCATGCACATCGACTCTATATACATCACTTTCATACACATTGGACTCTATGTACATCACTTTCATGTAGTAAAAAAAAAAAAAAAAGAAAAAAAAAAGAAACACGCTTAACAAAAGGTCTCACAGACAAAAATACATGTTTGTTCATATTATGCAACTTAGAAGATCTTTCGTACATAACGATGTCATATATACATTCACTTCTATCCCATAATATTTGTGACTCATTATTTCTAAATAACCACATAAACGTTCAAGCAATAGTGATACCCAATCTAGCCCGTGCAAAAAATACAATAGAATTATGCAGGGCACCCAACTGGTGTGCTTCCTGCCCGCGAGGAAAGAAAGAAGAGTGAAAGGGATTGAGTTTAAATTTGACTCAACATGGGAGCAGATTACCCACAAAATCCTTGGGAACAATAAAAAAAAGATATCTCGGTAACGAAAACTATGGGAGCTGTATTGGCGAGATCCAACGGTGAACACCTGCCCAAAAGTTCCATACCTTTAGTGTTCATGAGCGTAATTAAAAAAATAATAATCAATTATCAAAATACACCGTTTGGGCCCAATTTTAATTTTGCACAAGTTTGTGGCCCAATTTTAATTTTGCACAAGTTTGTGGCCCATATTTCAATTTTCATCTTCTCTTTCTTTTTTTTTTTTTTTTATTTATTTAAAGAAAGTCTTTTCCTTCTCTGCAAGCTATTTGCTTTTTAGACAGAGAAACGAGAAGGGGAGGTAACTCGCTAAAACCTCACTCGAACTTTCGCTGCTCCGCCAACTTGGATCTTCCACGTTCCTCATTTTCAGGTTCGTTTTCTTTCTGCAAATCTGAATCTTCCAGTTCTTTTGTTCTTCGTATCAAAGAATTTGACGCTGGCATTTTAATCTGTTGGCTCCTGGTTATGGATTGCAGCGAATTAGGAATTTGAGATACAGCTTTGTAGAAGAAATTTCTTAGGTTTTGATTAGATCATCCAATGAAGGAATCACAACGCTTAGCGTGTAAATTCTTTGATATTGTATTGCTTGAAGGATTCGGTGTGGGATTGTGTTAGCATTAGGGATTTGTTTTTCTTTCTTTCTTCTTTTTCATGTTAGATTTCTGGATATTTTGTAATAATAAGTTGGGAATGTATCGCGACCTTATAGTCTTGGTTTGAGGTTTCGAGATTTTGCTTGTGAAATTTGTTTCGTTTATGCCATCTTTAATTTTAAGTTAGCATATCATTTCATTTGTAATTATAACTTTGCAGGTTTACTTGAAATTTAGCTATGTCTAGCTCTGCGATTGATGTTCCTCCCAAGGGTGGGTTTAGTTTTGATCTCTGCAGAAGAAATGATATGCTTTCGAAGAAGGGTCTTAAATCTCCGACTTACCTCAAGACTGGAACTACCATTGTGGGTTTAATATTCAAGGTAATTTGCTACATTTAGGGTGTTACATAATTCAATCGTATTGTTTTTCAATTTTTTTTTTCGGAGTTAAATGATGTCCTAAAGCTCATTAATTGTGTAGAAATCCATAAACACCTTAATGGACATATGGAAAAATCCTTTTCCTTTCTATCATTTGAGTTCTCTTTTATTTATCAGTTTCAGCAAATTGACCTTTTTTAGCTTGCTTTAATTGATCTTTCTGCTATTAAGCCTGAAGGATGGTTACAAAAAGCCTTAAATACCTAAGCAAAGCCCATAGGGAGTCATGAAATCTAACAAGGAACATGACATTATCCAAATGACCTCTCAATCCTTCTAAAGATTCTATTGTTCCTCTCACCTCAAAGACCCAACAAAATTGCACAAACACTAGCTAGCTACAAAATTATCGGGGGAGAAGTCTTAGTGGTACTAAAATAGGTTGTTTTGTATGAAAAATTGATGCGTTTAATTGTTCTCCTTGTCAACATGTGCGTCGTTTTTTAAAAGATAACTGGATTGAATAGCCTGGTCCATATAGTTAGTAAATGTAATACTTGTCACTGCATGGTTTCTTGTTTTCAATTTAATTATTATGCACCAAAGTTTCTTCTATATATTCAAATTAATGTTTTTTTTTTTTTTTTTTCAAATCTTCCTGATTTGCTTCAGGATGGTGTTGTTCTTGGAGCAGATACACGGGCTACTGAAGGCCCTATTGTTGCTGACAAAAACTGTGAGAAAATTCATTACATGGCACCAAACATATATTGTTGTGGTGCAGGAACTGCTGCTGACACTGAGGCAGTAACAGGTAATTGGTGATATCTAGCTTCTACAAGTTAAGTTCCATTAATATTGTTTCTCGAACTGAACATATTCTATTATTCTCGAATTCTGTAGACATGGTTAGCTCCCAATTGCAGTTGCATCGCTACCACACTGGTCGAGAATCTAGGGTTATTACTGCACTAACCCTTCTCAAGAAACACCTTTTTGGGTAGTCTTTTCTGTCTTCTAGGTTTTCCTTTTTTGTGTCTCTCATCTATCTGTTGCATGAAATTTAAATCTTCTCATCCATTGTGTTCTCCAGCTATCGAGGTTACGTATCAGCTGCTTTGGTACTCGGTGGAGTCGATGTTACTGGACCTCATCTACACACTGTGAGTTTTGATCTGGAAAACAAATGATTTTAGGTTATATAACTTGCCATCTCTTAATGCTATACTTCATCTGCAGATATATCCTCATGGATCAACTGACACCTTGCCATTTGCTACAATGGGATCAGGTTCTCTAGCTGCAATGTCTGTATTTGAATCAAAGTACAAAGAAGGCATGACTGTAAGATAACAGATGAATTTGAATCACATGGTGTATCTTAGTTGTGGCACTGTTTTTTTCTTTCTATACGCCATATTGATTGGAGGCATTTATTTCTTTGTTGCAGAGGGAAGAAGGGATTCAACTTGTTACTGAGGCGATATGTTCTGGAATATTTAATGATCTGGGAAGTGGAAGTAACGTTGATGTTTGTGTTATCACCAAGGTTTGTGATCTTTAGGAAATAGAGAAAAAACTGAATCTAAAAAGTACGTTTAATTTTGATGTGTTCCTTTCTTTTGGTGTTGCAGGGCCAGAAGGAATATTTACGAAACCACCTCTCGCCAAATCCCCGAACCTACGTCAGTTCGAAAGGCTATTCCTTCTCCAAGAAAACGGGTTAGTCGCTTGTATACTCGATTCTCTTCTGCATCTTTCATGTTTTGCTTCTCTTTCCCCATTCCTTAACACCCCACCCCCAACCGACTCGTGCTTTGTTTGATTACAGAGGTTCTGCTGACAAAGATTACGCCATTGAAGGAAAAGGTTGAGATAACTGAAGGAGGGGATGCTATGGAGGAGTGAGAGGATTTCGGTTCTTGGGGAATTTCAAAGTACGGTTCTTTTTCCTTTTCTCAAGTTGGACATTACTGGAAAATTTAGTTTGGCCTTGCGTTCATGTTGTCAATGACCTTATTTAAACTCATCAATATTTCCAACCTAAGAGGGCTGTTAGATAGAGCCAGTTTGTTCAAATCACTTGACTTCTTTAGAATTCGATAAACTTTGCTTTGTGTGATCTTATGCATCCTTTACATTTAAACGTATACAAGGATCCATCATTGATACCGGTGTCGTTTACAAAACGTTGCTCGGAATCTTGAATTTGATGGATAGATGTGTTAGCTTCTTTTGGGAGGGCACAGCTCCCAGTCCTGTCCAAATCATCTGTGAAAAATAAGGGACTCTCTTTAGCTAGAAAATAGCTCACAACCACATTGTTAGCCATTTTTGTGAGATCGGGAGGAGAACGAATCATTTTTTATAAGGGTGTGGAAACCTCTATTGAGGGGAAGCTCGAAAGGGAAAGTCCAAAAAGGACAATATTTGCTAGCGGTGAGCTTTTTGCATCAAACATGCACTTTTTTAATCTATTGAACCAAATTAATTAATAAAAATGTTAGAAAATGAGATGATGAAAAGATAATTAGGTTTCCTTTTCTTAATTTAATTAATGATTTTGTCTCGAGAACTTAATGGATAAGTTTCTAAATCTTTGTTAAAGTATTAGGGGATAAGTTAATAGATAATTCAGCATTTTATCTTGGTCTATGATATTATATATTCAAAGGCTAATCCAATTCAATACATTATTATTATGCTACAGGTGACCTGTCAATTACAAGTATTTAGTTCAAGAATAACTCAATAAGAAGGGACGAACATTTTTTAAAAATACGAGACAAAGACCCGGTTAAATTTAAGAAGGTACTTAGGGTGCTAGATCGGAATCAAGAATTCTTAGGCGTTTGAAATCATGGGAATCCTTGGATCGAACCATAAATTCTCAAATATCGTAAGCTTATATTTGAGGTTGGAGTGAAGCAATTGGCTCGATAATGTTCAAATATCAAGCAATTGACCTCGTACTAGTATCAAGTTATGCAAACAAATAATAGTGCTTTTACGTTTCAACTCTTTTTCTTTTCTCTTCTCTTGGATATGCATCCCTTACGTTCACATAGTTTTATGTACATCACTTTTACGAACATCAAACCTTCTATGAATGTACCACTTTCAAGCCCACTATGTCTCTCTAAGTATGCATCACTTTCAGATACACGACTCTACGTACATCACTTTCATCTACTTAGAGTCCTGGACATGTCTCACGTTCATGCAATCTGAGAAAAATTGTACCAACAATTGGTAATATCAATTGAATCTAATAAAATGATTCGAGATATGGATTGAAATTAAAGGGTATAATAGCAATAACCCAATTAAATTAGCGGTTTTTTTTGCAAATTTTCCATTAGAATACGAAGAATTAAAGCACCAATCATGGTGGCCACGAAATGAACAAAAATGGGCATCACCATATCCAGAAGTTTCCCTTCACGCTGCAATATAAAAATCCAAATTCTCACAACTAAAACCTCACTTTTAAACCAAATTTCCCTCAGCCTTCGGCGCTGGCGGGGCCATTTTCACATTGCGTGTCGGTCATTTTCACGTCAAAAACCTTCTTCCCTTCGCTAAATTCCCTCTCCAAATCACATTCTTTTTGAATCTTTCCGTTTCCATATCAATTTCCGATCTCATATCGCCGCTGATCTGATTTTCATCTCTGTTTAGTTATGTCGTACGATTACCTCTTCAAGTACATCATCATCGGCGATACTGGTTTGTTCAGAATCTTTGTTTTGATTGTTTATCTTCTGGGTTTATGAGGATTTGCTTTGAATTTGGGGTTTTTGTTTGGATTACAGGTGTGGGGAAATCTTGCTTGTTGTTGCAGTTCACGGACAAGAGGTTTCAACCTGTGCACGATCTCACTATTGGCGTTGAGTTTGGTGCTCGTATGGTCACTATCGATGGCCGACCTGTTAAGCTTCAGATATGGGATACTGTGAGTTTTGATTCTTTGTACTCTTTATCTTTGCATAGTTTAGTTTCTTTTTATGTGTAACGAGAGGAATTGTATAAGGGAATTAAAGAAATTCAGGAAGTTACATGAACTGGAAGATTCTATTGTAAGTGAGGAATTGTACCAAGAACTTTAAGCTGATAGGATTAGATCCTGAGAAACCCCTCCAGAAACTCATGATATCGATCGATTTCAAGATGGTTCATGTTTGGATCAGTAGGGGAAAGTCAGTTTGCTAAGGCTATTTGTGACAGATTCTTGGAGGCTTTTAGTGACTGATTCTTGGAGGCTTGTGGAGAGTTCTTGGGAGTAGGTTTGGGCTCTGGCTAGTTCATCTTTTTGTTATTTGTTCTTTGCTCCTCTTGCCTTGGTTTCTTCTTTTTATCTCTATGGAAGTTGTTTTCTAGAAGAAAATGATTTGACAATGGATTATGAGATATTTTCTTATTAAGAATCTTTTTTGTCATCCTGTGGTCTATGCTAACCCATATCGGTTACAAATTATGGGGGACAAGTTATGTTACGAGTGACCTGTGTTTCTTGAAAATCAAAGAATGTCCCCCACTGGTTATGACATAAGGGCAAGAAGGGAACTGTTTTCAGCAGAATGATTCGTCGTCTAGTATGTACTGTGCCCCCTACTGGACGAGTTAATTTTTGTTGGTATGAATGCCCTGAAAGAAGGCGAAGAGACCAAATGAAAGACCTTAGATTTATGTCTATATGTGTAGTGTGATGGTTGGACCCACCCTCACTATTTGTCACCTTATCTAATGGTCTATTTTGACCAAATACGAAACTACTAGTGCCCATTCTTAGGGACCTTAGTCTTCCAAAGTCAAAACAGCCAAATTCTGAAAGCTTGCTTCGTAGTCACCAGCATGTTAAAGAAGGGTCCAAGCATGGAAGAAACCCAACCCTCGAATTCCAGAATCTTGGTTGTTAGAGCAGTGAAAGCCTTCGATTTTCTGGCTATGAATAGGTCACTATCTTCTAAGTTATAGCAATTTTTTTTTTTTTCTTTCTAAACCTTTCTTACCATGTAATTTTGACTGTTAGCCAAGTTATACAACCAGGGAGGAACCTTGCGGTATTTTCGAGCCACTCTTTATTACTTCCTAATGTAGGTTGAGATTGGCAAATTGACTGCCAGGCGGTCGCTAGAGCCAACATATAATTATACCTCTCAGATAACTAATTGCAATCCTTATTATGTTCGAATAATTATTTTCTAGAAGTTGTGTTCTTATGGATGTTATGTTTTCAACATTACAATTAATAGAGTTCTTTAGGTATCTGTGGATTAATGTTCTCGTATAAATTATTTAATCCGTTCTTTAAAATAATCTTGGAAACAGAAATGGCAAGCCATTAGCAGTTTTTAAACAAATTTCAGGAATTTTGATTGCATAATTTATGAGAATTTAAGTTGTTCAATGGAAATCATTATTCACAACAAACGATTGATTTTTGTTCTAGAAAATAAGGAAGTTGTTTTTTTAAAACAACAGATCCTTATGTTAGATTCTTTTATGGTAATGGTCGAAACAGATGATGTTTCTCTTTCTTGAAAATCTTTTTTCTTTTGGGTAGATGTGAGATCCCACATTGGTTGGAGACGGGAACGAAGCATTCCTTATAAGGGTGTGAAAACCTCTCTCTAGTAGATGTGTCTTAAAACTCTGAGGCTGACGGTGATCCGTAATGACATTTTACTTTATTGCAGGCTGGGCAAGAATCATTCAGATCAATCACAAGATCTTACTACAGAGGAGCAGCTGGTGCTCTCTTAGTTTATGACATTACCAGGTGAGTTTGTGAATGGATGAATGGATAGATGGAGGAACTTTTACTTCTTTTATCATCTTAAAACTTTCCCTTCTTTCTAATTGCTGACTATATTTTATTGCACTTGGGATTTTTGCATCACAACCTTCTGATCTTGAGAAATCTGCTAGAACGGATTTGATTTATTTTCTTTTTGAGAAATGTGAGATGAGCCCGTGATTCTGTTGCCAGGAGGGAGACATTCAATCATTTGGCAAGCTGGTTGGAGGACGCTCGGCAACATGCAAATCCCAACATGTCAATTATGCTTGTAGGGAACAAGGCTGATCTTGCTCATCGAAGAGCTGTAAGCAAGGAAGAGGGAGAACAATTTGCAAAAGAAAATGGGCTCTTATTCTTAGAGGCATCTGCTAGAACGGCTCAAAATGTTGAGGAGGTCAGTTTTGTTTATTTGACATGTGCCTCTCTTAGATTCTCTCTCAGTTCATCTTGGTGTTTGATTCTACAGGCATTCATAAAGACTGCAGCTAAAATACTTCAAAATATTCAAGAAGGTGTCTTTGATGTATCCAATGAGGTAAGTTGGGCCTATCTTTTGTGGTAAAGAAATATTCAAGAATGCTACCTACCCATTCTGGTTGCGATATAGAACCTCTAACAAAAGAAAAAGATAGCTCTACCGGTTTTTTTTTAATATAAGAAAATTTTTTATTGACGTATGAAATTACAAAAGGGATGAAATGTCGAGAGTAATACAAGAAGCTTGCCCAGTTAGATAAAAGGGTAGCATAACTATAAGAAGAAAAATGAAAGCGGTAGGGAGCACGATATATAATCGAGTCGAGGAGTTTATCCAAATGAAGCACCTTATCCAAAAAGACTCTTTGGTTCCTGTGAGATACTTGAGAATGAAACATTTTTTATAAGGGTGTGAAAACCTCTCCCTAGCAGACGCGTTTTAAAAACTTTGAGGGGAAGCCCTAAAGGGAAATCCCAAAAATGATAATATTTGCTAGTGGTGGGCTTAGGTTATTACAATTTCTTTCTTTCCAAAGATTCCAAAGAAAAATCCGTGATGATAGGAGTCCATAGCATAGCCTTTTCATTACTAAAAGGTTGGCCTGATAAGGCTCCCATCAAAGGAATTTGAGCTTTTTTGGGTATTTATCTTCCTAAATTCCCTTGACTAAGGTTGTCTCCAATAATTTCCTAGTATCTCCCAAATCATTTCAGAGCGTTCGGTCGAGAAAATGCCATTATTGCTAGGTAGCCATCTTTACTTTCTAAGTCAGAGAACTAATCGGATCAAGGATATTGATGCTGCTAATGAGATTACTTGTGGGATAGTACTGTATTCTTGTGAGATCCCACACCGGTTGGAGGGAAGAGCGAAACATTTTTTATAAAGGTGTGGAAACCTCTTCTTAGGAGACGATTTTTAAAAACCTCAAGGGGAAGACCGTAAGGGAAAGTCCAAAGAGAACAATATCGATTAGTGGTGGGCTTGAGCTTGGGCTTGGGCTGTTATAATTCGTGTTTGTTCATTTATGAAAGTATATTTTTGCATAAAATAATATCTCCAATTCTTGTGTTTGTTCATTTATGAAAGTATATTTTTCCATAAAATAATATCTCCGTTTCTTTGAGCTTAAAAAGTAGCATAGCTTCTATTTTAAAAACCTATTGCATTGCGACCATGAAGAACAGAAGAATTTTTACGATATTCTGTGATTTCTTGCAGTCGTCTGGGATCAAGGTCGGTTACGGGCGCCCTCAAGGGCCATCAGGGGCAAGGGATGGAACAGTTGCACAGAGAGGTGGATGCTGTAGCTAATTGTGAACCAAAGAAGTAGTAGTATTGTATATGATGAAGAAGTGAACCCTTTTGTGCAAGTCGTTTTACTCTTTGTGCAAACTGCCATGATTAAGTTTCGTCTTTGTTGTGTATCCTTTTTAAAGAACATTGAATGTACAGTGCCTCAGAACCCTTGGCAAAACTATTACTTTGCTGACTCAAAGCAATTGCTTGACAATATTTTGCTCAGATTCTGTATTTCTTGTCTTCAATTGGGAGATTCGGTAGATATTGCATGTTACGGCTCGTTACACATTGCCGTTAGCCTCACGATTTTAAAATGCATTTGTTATGTGGTAGTTTTGTCAGGAGGTAGTTTCTACACCATTGTAAAAAATGTTTCGTTATGTCTCAACCGAGTGAGATTTGAACCCTCCTTAAGATCTTAGCATCTTTACTGGCACACAATTTGATGTTTGATTCTAATATCATTGTAACCGCTCAAACCAAAAGAGTCCTACGTCCTCGTCCTCATTGTCACACTGCCTAATGTCGGACAATGATATCATTAGTAACCGTCCTAACCTATCGTTAACAAATATTGTTCGTTTTGAGCCTTTACTTATTGCTGTCAATCTCACGATTTAAAAACGTCGGCTGAGAAGAAGTTTTTATACCCTTATAAAAAATGTTTTATTCTCCTCTCTAACCAATGTAAGATCTCACATTTGTAATCTAAATTTGTAATATTTCATGAAGTATATAATATTTTTCTTTAGTAAAACTTTGATATCATAAAAAAGAATATATATTAATTACCATGAATACTCATGAACTAATGGAATTGCACAAACACAATAAGATGTAAATAAACATCCAAACTAAAGCCAAAACAAATCCTCAAAACTTAGCTATCAAATCTCCACTTCCACTTGAAGAAAATCGGGTAACACATCATAATGCACAATAATTTCAACTGACAAAGAAGAATCCATTGAAATCATAGCTGGTATTATTCTGAAAGAATTTGGATTTGGCAATTTCAAATGTAAGAGACAATCTAGCTATTCCTAACCCAGCATGATTCTATGTCAACCAGTAACATACATAAAATCTTTTTGGCAAACCTCTCTCCATCTAACAGGTACATCAATATAAGGTCCCTGCAAAACTTTCTCAATATGGTTAGCTAAAAGGTCACTGCAAAAGCTCACCAATATCGATACTGGCAATGAGAAACCGATGGCAACTGCGCCCCGCATCGTTTTGATTTGAATTATGATCGGCCAGGTCCACTGCCACCAGATCTAACCCGAAGATTGTTGTAGGTTCGAGAAACTAATAAAAGCCTAGGATCATCTTCAGGAATCTCACGTTCCTACAAATCAAAAGCTTTCCATTAGCAAAGGAACTTTTAACTTACAAAAACAGAGACAAAAAAAGCATATCCCGTGTTTGGCCTCTCTTTTTAATTTTTCCCAACAGGGAAGCAAAAATGGCCACATACATGGAGCTCAATGAATTAGTAAACGTAACCAAGTATATGTAGATAGTAAAATAAAGCACAGTTTATCATAGGCTTAGGTAATATCTTTCAAGCAGGGACACATATCAAACTTGATTATCAAACTTTCGGTTCGATTCAAACTACCAAATCATTTAAAGTCAAATGTGGGGATTACACTTACGATATATGACGTACAGTTGAAATACATTCTTTCATAGTTTTCCAGGTATACAGTTACAGTTATTTTTAGTTTACTTCAGATCTTAAAGCATTAAAGGTAGTAAACTTTCACTCAATTTGATTTAGTGCAAGAATACACGAGAATAAGATGCCTTCAAAAGAGAAACTATCAAATATCACAGAAATGAATGCCAGTAATTGGGTAAACCTCTGATGAATGTCAACTCGACCAGACTCTAACTACTACTAGAATGGAGTTGTATGTATTAATTATCAAATATCAATGCCGAGGATAACAAATACCATAATAAAAGGATTAAAGTGAAAGCCAAGAGAATCACCTTCAATCCATTGTAATAAGCTTCCACTGCTGGAGATGAAGGAGTTATCTTTCGAGCTTGCAAGAGATCCCATATATAATTTGCAGTCGTGTACCCACCAGTCTGCATAGTAATACAGAAAAAAAAAATTAACTCATTTTTTAATCACATGAACCTACAGTGATAAATTTCAGAATTTTGAGCAGTTAACTGTTACCCACAAGAGTCTTGTTAGCTAAAAATGGGATAAACCATAAACCTACCTTCTCACCCGCTGCTGCAAGGAGGAGGTCACTCCCTAATTTGGGGTTCAAGAAGAAGCCCCTGGAATTCATATTTACCTGCAATAAGCATTAAAATCAAAATAACATTATTTAGATCAAGTCAATTTCTATTGTAATTTTAGTAGAAATTGGAAGTTACCAGTGTTTCTTGAGCCAATTGCATTCCCTTTGGCGTATAACCAATCATGGCTCCCTCAACAAGCGTCTACAACCAAATGAAAACAATAGCTAAATCTCTGCAATAGTTATCTTGAATTCCTAAAAGGAAAAATCTTTTATCACTCGTTTGATGTGTCTAGACTACAGCAATCTCATTTGGAAGGGAGATAAAATACACAAATATTAGAAACAGTTAACTCACACTCTCTCTCAGGATTCTGAGAAATCTCTGACAGACACTCAAACATAAAGGCCAAGATAACAAGGACTATAGATTTTTTTTTGCCTTTTTTTGGATAAGAAACAGTTAATATGCAGTAAAAGCAGAAACATAGTTGGGCCAAACTCACTGCATAGAGTTCTGCTGCTGGAGGACCCCCAGAATTCAAGTGCTCCTCAAAAGCTTTAAGACCACGATCAATATCTCCAGAATGTAGATAGCATCTGTGAGAAGTTAGTTATAAACAATACTTATGTCCTGTATAATCAATATTTATAAAAATGACTCTAACTCCATACAAATATTTAGCAGAAGAACTGTATTAGCAGTCCTAGCCAGACACGTGTCCTACAAATGAGATGAGATGCCAAAATAACAAAACAGGTATCCTACAAATGACTCGATAGGAAATTTGACCACAAAGTATTCTACAAATGAGATGCCAAAAATAACAAAACAAGACAAAAGTAACTTTTGCATACTACTGATATGTGATCATCACCACTTTCATTCAAACTACATGTCAAGTATAAACGATATGAAAATATGAAAAAATAAATAAAAAAATAAAAAATAAAACCACCAATACAAAAGCCACTAAGCAGAGTACGTTAAAAACAGAAACAGAATTATGAAAAGAGCTGCTAAAATGAGTTCAATCAAGCCAATTCATGCTTCCACTACTGGCCTAATAGTAAACTAAAGTACACTCAACTGGCAACCACATTAGATCAAGCTTGGTGGATCAATGCAGAAACAAGGGCAAGCTGTAGTTTCATTAGATCTATACAAACTTCCTAGTTATAATAACATCACAGTTTGATCTTTAGAATTTATGGCTGCAGTCATTCCCATCAAAACAAGAAGTGATCTGATGAACACCTAACCAATTCAATCTAAACAAATTGCAGAATTGAGGTAATTGTGAGCCAAAAAATATTCTCATGCAATTAGTGCAATAATGCAAACCCAGTTGATCCATGCTTTGATATTTAATTATAAACTGCGTGGATTAGAGAACACAAATTAGATTTTGGAAAGAGCCTTTCACCTCATGACTTGTATTACTATGAAAACATCGGGAGTTTTTCCATCCTTCTTTAACATGTCCATTATGGTCTCCATCACCTACTTTGATGAAAAAAAAAAAAAAAAAAAGCTGATAAGAAACAGAAGTATTTTGTACAGAAATTCATAACGTGGACATTTAGACACATTGCATGATAGAAATTAGGTTATAACATGATTATAAAGAGAATAGATGACATCTACTTTGTAAGAAATGATGATATTACACATTAGAAGACCTAAATATAGCAGAATGGATCGGATAATCATGTATGCAATTGCACGTGAATGAAATAAAGAGGGACTGATCTGAATAAGTTTATCCAACAATATATATCCAGATGTTGCTGGAATTATGAATCAGATACCTCTACATTCTTGAGATTCGCACAGGCATGCAAAGCAACATGATAAATAGTCAATTGTCTGTTCAAAAAACCTCCACGCCTATGAACATATTCAGCAGTTGGAATATTGTACAGTTCCTCTTCTGAAACACCCATCATCACATTTTCAGCCGTTGCACTTGATGCATCAACTGATAACCATTCCTTTGACCGTTCAACAAATTCAACAACCTTGTCATAGAAAAGTAAAAAATTATGTTCATAAATCACCAACCAAACATTACAAGGACAAGAAAAACAGCTAAGGTGATTGTTACTTTAGTAGCAAAATCATCAGCCACAGGTTTTTTGTTCATATGTGCAGCTATAAGTCCTGTATAGCAGAACTTGTTTAAGCCAAGGCCAGCAGCAGTCATATCTCTGACAATTGTATACCTAAAATATCAATGAAAAACCTTGTCAATTATTATACCGAGTCTCCAAGGTATACTTCATTGCTTGGAAGAAACTAAGAGCATGGTGAATATGAATCTAAGGCCATTAATCTTATGAAGTAGAAAGTTACTGAATTTAGTGGTGATGATTTTTCTTCCATCGATTCGTAATCAGATACATCATCAAGGATACAGGATTATAATACTTGCAAGCAAAAGGATAAGAGGGTAGGTAGTAAAAGAAGGTAGCATACACGCGATCCAATCTACCAGCAACTGCACAGGCATTAAGTAGGCAGATGTATGTCTGTGAATGTGGCTTCACTTCATATCTCCTCATCTCATCTAAGATCTTCAATCAAACAGAAAATAGTTGAAAATCAACAGATAGTTCTGAATTTTACTTCGATAACTTCAAAAAAAAAAAAAAACATAAAGTTGGGCTTTAAAAACAAACAGAGACCTACCCGGACAGCCTCTTCAGAGTTGTTGCATTTGCCACATAATGAGATCAGCATGTTATACAGAGTAACCTACAAAACATATATGCACATACAGAAACAAAGGTTGCCAAAAATAAGAAAATGAAGAATCGAAAGATTTAGAGCAAAACGTGAGAGAGAGACAAAAGACTCAATTCATTTCCAAAAAGTACCTACATCAGGAATCAACCCCATTGCCTTCATTTCATCTCTGAAGAAAAATGCATCTTGGAAACGAGCGCCTTTCATGGATCCAGTAATCAGCGAATGGAAAACGTCCATTGTAGGCTGCACTCCATCCAACATCAAATCATCATACACATCCCTCAACAAGAAATACCTGAACCAGATACACATAACACAACACACCATTTAAAATACACACGAACGAAAAAAAAAAACAAACAATAAAAAAGGCGAGCAAAGAAGGAAACAGAAACAATACCTTCTCTGAGCAGTGATGGAGCCAATTACAGTGTTGTACTCGGAGACGTTGTCGGCGTAATTCCTTTTACTGTACTCTTCAGTAGAAACAGCAAAGGATCGACGCTGTCCAAGAAGACGAACAAGCGAGCGGCTGTGACCTGAACAGAAATGGAAAAAAACGAGAAGCGTATAAGCTAAAACAATGGATCGAAATTGAGGAATGAACAAATTCAGAGTGAAGAAGCAGTACCGGTGACAGATTGAAGGAGCTTCATTGGTACTGAAATCGATCGACGGAGTGGAGAGAAATGGAGCCTAGTCTGTTTCTCCGGCGAGGTTTTTCTCTCCAAAACCCTCCCGTTTTTGCGCGGGGTTCGACGGTATTGGGCTTTTATATACTATGGGCCGAGTTCATAGGCCTGGCCCAAATTTATCGAGACGAAGGACTTTTTTGGTGGGCCTAAAAGTCAAAAGCCCAATTGAATGGGCCCACTGAACTTTAAAAGGCTATGGGTTGCATTAGGAAAATTGTTATGAAATTTAAATTTCCCTAATTTTTTAACAAATTAAGCTCTTAAATATTGGAAAATGTACAAATTAGTTATAGTTTTTTAAAATTAAACTCTCAAAAATTGAAAAGTAAAATATTAATTATTAAAAAAATATTTTCAAACTACTGTATAATTGTCAACTCAATTTTTTTTAGTTCGTAGGGATAGAGTTATTTGAACCTCTAACTTCTAGATCGATGATATTGTCTCGTCTTATTAATCGATAATTTTAGAATATCATTTATAAAAGAGGGGAATGAAACATTCCTAATAAGAGTGCGAAAACTTCTACCTAGTAGAGCCATTTTAAAATCGAGACCGAAGAGTGTGAAAACCTCTCACTGGTAGAAGCATTTTAAAACCGAGACTGACGACAATATCTGCTAACAGTGGGGTTGAGCTGTTGCATGTGTCTTTGTGTTGTAATTTGGACGATGAAATAAAATCTAAAGAAATCGAGGACTACTAATTGTTGGATGATGAAAGTCCTACATCTGCTAATTTAGGGAATGATCGATTATAATCAAAGAATACTCTCTCATTGGAGTGGGGCCTTTTGGGATAGCCCAAAGCAAAGCCATGAAAGTTTATGCTCAAAGTGGACAATATCATACCATTGTGAAGCGTAGTGTTCATCTAACATGACATCAGAGTCATGCCCTAAAGTTAGTCGTGCCAATAGATTGGTAAATTCTCAAATGTCGAACAAAAGACTCCAAAAGAAAAAAGAGTCGAGCCTCCTCGAAGGCATAGTAAAAAATGACCAAGACTCGAAAAAAAAAAGGAGTCGAGCCTCGATTAAGGAGATGCGTGCTTTGTTCGAGGAAAGGTATTGGATGATGAAAGTCCCACATCAGCTAATTTAGGAAATGATTATGGGCTTAGGATCAAAGAATACTCTCTCCATTGGAGTGAGGCCTTTTCGGGAAGCCCAAAGCAAAGTCACGAGAGTTTATACTCAAAGTGGACAATATCATATCATTGTGGAGAGTCGTGTTCATCTAACACTAACTACAAAACCAAGATTATACACAATCGAAAACCCTAAACCCTAAACCATTGGGCCAAAGGTCCAAAAGCCCACCTTGAGCCGAGCCAAGATATGCTGAAATGCACACCCATGACCCGACGAAGCTTAAGAGATGTCGGGTTCAACCTTTTCTTGGGTTTCGTTTACGTTGGTTGTCGATCGATTGAAATTTTCTTCACCTATGAAGTGTTTAAATAAAGACCAATACTCATTTTTAATACACAAAACTTGGATAACATTCACCCATGAGAAGGCATATTATTGGCAATCCTCCAACCATTGAAAAAGGATCACTAATAACTCATCATCGTGAGAAGTGTGAAGATATTGCATACATTGTCATCTCTCAAATTTAAACACAAATGTGAAGTAGAGAATGCAGAATTTTCAGTCTACGATTTACAACATATTTTATTCACAAATATAAATACAGGCAGCTTACTGGCGAAGTCCTTCAGGCAAGGCCACCACCTTATGAAAGGGTACTGTTCTCTGGGGCAACGTCGACGACCCGTCTTCCTCGTCGTCGTCAAATTCCAACAAGTAACTGTCCAGAAAAAAACACGAGGATGAATTTGTAATGCACGACAGATCATGTAGTTTCGTGTTGTTTCTACATAGTGATGAGTTACAAAAGTTGGTAAGGACGGTAAAAATCATGAACACATCATTTGACATGAAAAATAATCAAGAATTGAAGGGGAGAAACTTTTTCAGTTGAAAATTGGTACAAGACAATAGGTCAGAATCGGAACCGATGGCAACACCCAAAGCAAATGAAACAGGAAAATCAAACCACATCGAACCATCCCAAGGCAACGTAATTGACCGTGCCGAAAAGTGGTACTAGAGAGATCAAAAGTGGTGGCAATATATATCATAAATGGGAAAAAATAAACTCAAAACAGAAACAACACACGAATACCTTAAAAGTACTTCTTTTCCTAAGCACTTTTGATGTCATGACAAATTTTAAAAGATAATTTGAAAGGACTAAAAGCTCTTTCCACCCTTCTGAAAGTCATCCTAAGTTCCCCCTAAACCCTTTAAGATCAAGTCAAAATAGCATTTGGGTGACCGAGTTCGAACATGAGGAAGCCCCCATTGAACCCATCTATACTTCGAAAGAGATCAAAATGGACAGCAGAAAAGGTAACGTTTTCCCCTATATTTCATTGCCAATTAAGAGATGTTATTTCACATGAGAAATTAAAGCAAAATAGCATTTGGGTGACCGAGTTCGAACACGAGGAAACCCTCATTGAACCCATCTATACTTCGTAAGAGATCAAAACGGACGGCAGAAAAGGTAACGTTTTCCCCAATATTTCATAGCTAATCAGGGTCTAGAGATGTTATTTCACATGAGAAATTAAAGGAATCAAAACACCAATCAAAGAGTGAAAATCAGAGATCAAAATGGACGGCAGAAAAGGTAACGTTTTTCCCTATATTTCATTGCCAATCAAGAGATGTTATTTCACATGAGAAATGAAAGCAAAATAGCATTTGGGTGACCGAGTTCGAACACGAGGAAACCCTCATTGAACCCATCTATACTTCGTAAGAGATCAAAACGGATGGCAGAAAAGGTAACGTTCTCCCCTATATTTCATTGCCAATCAAGAGATGTTATTTCACATGAGAAATTAAAGCAAAATAGCATTTGGGTGACTGAGTTCGAGCACGAGGAAACCCTCATTGAACCCATCTATACTTCGTAAGAGATCAAAACGGACGGCAGAAAAGGTAACGTTTTCCCCTATATTTCATAGCCAATCAGGGTCTAGAGATGTCATTTCACATGAGAAATTAAAGGAATCAAAACATCAATCAAAGAGTGAAAATCAGAGTAGAAATGAAGTGATGAACTTTAAAATATTTATGAAAAAAAAAGTGTTACTTACTCATCTGTCTTCCTCTGGAAGCATGCGGAGTTATCAACAGGATGCCATCCATTTCAAAAGAAATTTACTTGTCAGTCGGTTGTACATAAAATAAATAAGTATAATGTATGTTAACGCAGCCTTAGAGGTTAGAAGCAAGAGAGATGAGACAGGTTTGTGTTGCTATAAATATAATAAAAGGTGTGTGAATGAGATGATAATGACCTTGCGATGACCGTTGACAACTGTTGCCCTATAAAGAGCGGTTGTCCCTGGATAAACAGCTAAAACGCGTCTTCCAGGTAGGAATTCAGGGACAGTAGAAGGATCATTTCGTTTTGGAAAAGGAATGATGGCTGACATTGGTAACTTGTATTTTCTGAAATTCAATTGAATTAAACAATGGATGATTAGGTATCGAACTGCATAAAGAACTTTAAATGCAAGGATATAATCACATAGCTTTACCTCTGCCCTCCACCTTCATCTTCATCGCCTGGCTCTTCATCTAGTACTTCAAATCTGTGCATATGCATATTACATAATACACAACGAAATATCTATCGTAAAGGAGATTTGATGTCTAAAATCGGAACATCTTTAAGGTCGTCTTTTTTTTTTTTTTTCATGGGAAAAATCACCCATGAGATTGCATCAAGATTAGTGTCAAACTTACAGCATGATGCAACTCAATCTTAGACCAACAACTATGAATGTGGAAAGAAAGTACGATTTTCAATCAAGATGTAAAACAATAATGAATGTCATGTTTTAAATGATCTGATTAGTTGTAAAAATTCATAACGTAAGCTCTAAATGATGTCAGACAGTGCACGCAATCAAACATGTAAAACAATAATGAATGAGAAAGCAAGAAGCACAGTTGAACAGTTGAAATGAAGAAGTTGTCAGATTTTAAATGGTTGCAAGTATAAATTAGATTGTTGTTTTTTTATTTATTTTCAGAGAATTATGTCCCTTTAATAAGAAAAGACCTACTAAATCTAAATCGATGAATAATCTAAATTCACTAGATATTAGGTAATCTAATTAAATCCCTAGATAATAGTTGATAAGATAGCAACAGATCTCTAGTTACTAGGTCCCAATCAATATAAATTAGGGAGGTCAACTGCTTTCCTCATTTAATGGGATTACACAAATATTCTTAGACCCTCCATTTCAAGCTGATCAACACTCCCCCTCATGCTGAATAATAAATATCATTCATTCTCAACTTGGACACTAACTCATGAATTACACAAATATCTCCTAACTTAAGGCTAGTCCTTTGACACCTCCTCAACCTGGGAATGAATAGATCTATTACTCAGCTTGGACTAATTAGGTTTGTGGCAATATTGATCACACAACTTTGACGATACAACTTCAACGTCAAGGCACGACTTCAACGGTAGCTATGAAAGCTCCGAATACATTTGGTCCAGGTGGATGATTGATAGCTATGAAGGCTCCAAATAAATTTGTCAATGGTAGCTATGAAGAGTCTGAATAAATTTGTCAAGGGAAGCTATGAAGGCCCTGAATAAATAGGCCCTGAATAAATATGTAAGCAGTAACTATGAAGACTCTAAACAAATTTTTCAATGGAAGCTATGAAGGCCCTGAATAAATATGTAAACAGTAACTATGAAGACTCTGAACAAATTTTTCAATGGTAGCTATGAAGACTCCAAATAAATTCGTCCATGGTAGCTAATAAGGCTCCAAATAAATTTGTCCACAGTAGATATGAAAGCTTCGAATAAGTTTTGTCCATAGAAGCTATAAAGGCATCTCGCCTTGGTAAGCCAATTACAAAAAATGTTTTTTTATTAGGTACCCTGGGTTTCCCCCAAATCAAAAGCAAAATGGTCTGCCTCCCAAGTCTCGTCAAGCAATTCGATTTAGCAAGAAACTTTGGCGTCACCAAACGAGTGGCAGATTCAGAGAGATAACTGGGGCTTTAGACACTCGCCCTACTTCTAAATCTCGGTCTTTTCGGATGATCAACCACATTGGGACTGAGACACAGCTTCCAAAGGGGATTGCTCTAAAATGTCGTTCATTCTCTCTGGCTAAAAAGAAAGGCTTTGAATAAATTTGTGTTAGCTATGAATTTCTTCTGTTAGCACATCCGTCAGCTGAAGCCGTGAGAGCATATAACTCATGCATACTATCCCCTTGGAGCACATCCATGGGCGTTGCTCACCTCTCTCGTGCTCACTCCTCATGGAGTGTGTGGTTCAGTTGGTAACTCTACTGCAATAGGGTTGGACTCATGATCTACAAAGTAGACTTTCTATAGTGGCCTTTCTTAAGGTACCGTCTGATTCTTCCATACGGGAATTGGAATCCAGACTTGATGGATTTGGAGATCTTAGTTTTGTCGCCTCATTTTCTTCCTACAACGCCTTTGGTTCCCTCCATTACTAAATACTTCAAACCCAAATCTCAGAATTTGTTGCTGTATGATGACAATTGGAAGAATGACTTGAGATTTTTCTGACATAATGAATTGGTGGGTCTTGGTCTGGAGGAAAATATAGTATGGAGAAAAATTTACCCAAGTCATGACGAAAAAATCCTACCTTGAACGTGGTGGGTTTGCAGAACAGTGGATATACTTATTTGTTGAATTTGAAAAACAATGGGTTTGGATTTGAAAATGGGCTTGCATTTGTTTAATATGGGGATAGAATTTGAAACAGTGGGAGGCTTGCCGAATAGAATTTTCTGGGCAGTGCTTGCCGAATGGATATGGGCTTGCAGAAACAGAATTTTATTTAGAATTTTGCCGAATGGAACATATTTGCGGTAGCCATGAAGGCTCCAAATAAAACTTGACAACAGCTATAAAAGCTCTGAATAAAACTTTATATGATGGATGATCGGCAGCTATGAAGGCTTCACCAATTGAATTAGGGTTTGGTTTTGGTCAGCTTTTCTAGAATAGAAAAGCTCTGATACTATGTTGCAAATCTAAATTAGCTTCTGGTTTTTCTTATTTATTTTTAGAAAACTAAATGCCCCTTTAGAGAGGTCAACTACTTCCCCTATTTAATGGGATTACATAATTATCCTTCGTCACTCCTTAAGTTGAGTAATAAATATCATTCATTCTTAACTTGGGCTATTAACTCATGAATTGCTAATCCTTCGACATAAATCATAAGAGCCCTGTAATCTCATTCTTTCAATAATATTTTGCATATACCTCCATATTAACTATTACCTATAGTTATCTCCAAAAGGGGAAACTGACACAAAGTCACAAGTCATTGATTACTAATATTGAGTAGCCTGTGAGAAGGCAATGTTGAAATTTGGTCTCCTCGAAAAGAGGGGCACGATAAGTTATGAGTTGTTTATGAAAGATAATTCCTACTAATTAGTTGCTTTTCTTTTCAAATAAAAAAATAATTCAACTCAACTTCCATTAGACCTTTCTCTTAAGGAATTGCTAGTATAATTGAACTTACAGTTTTGTCTCCTTATCGAAGTGCATCACTTTTACAATAAACCATTCGTCCTTCTCAGCCCCATCTGGTGTCACCCTGGCTGCCACCTGAATATAAGAGTAGATGATAACAAAATAACTTCCTTTAGTTCAAATTAATCAAAGCAAAGCAGTTGAATTATTTTTAGCAAAAAAAATAATAATAAAAAATAAAAACAGAGAAACAAACTGGCAGATGACATTCAGACCTGTTCATCCTTCAGATTAGCACAAGCCTCAAGGTTTCTCATGGCAGGTGAAAGCCGAGCATTATCTGGATCTGCCTTCATTCTTTTCGCTTTCTCTGCCATATACATTCAAATGAGAAAATCTACAGATAACTGCTTCATAATATATCTTCATCTAACAAGAGAAGCAGCAATATACTAATGGCTATTTGCTAATAAGGGAAACAATGGTAAGGAATTAATGATTGCTTTGCAGTTGATAGTCATAAGTAGCTATATAACTAAATCAAAGATGCCATTCTAGGCGATCCTTTCCCATGGTTGATGGTGAGAAAAATATCGAGCAAACAAATACAAAAGCCAATTTCCTTTCCCCTATCATCCATTTGCAGCAATCGTAAGGGGAGATATATTCATACCTACACAGATGCGTGCATTCGGAAATCAGAATAGGTAGAACAGATGGACATAAAGCTGTCTCCTCAAGAATAGAAACTCAAATTTTTTATTTCAGCACCATCAGTATGTCCACAAGTATTAGACAACATTATATACAGTAATAAAGCAACTCAATTCATGGCTCAAATTAATCGCATCCATAAAGAAAGCTTCAAATTCAGGAGCAACAAAGGAAAGAAAACACATTTAGTATTCAAGCTTCCAATAAAATCAAAAGGAGTCCAGTTGTCTCGACTGTGACATCTATTAATACTACCTTTCTGTTAATTATGATTAGTTCTTATTTGAACACAAATGAGTCTCGTCCTGTGGTTAACCAAGTGTGTAATAATTGGACAGGAGTAAATGGAACAGAAGAATGGAAAACATGATTGCATCTCTGTTCAAGATAATGTTAACATATCTTAAGAATTGTCATTTATCAAAAGCCTGAATTAAAAATCTTTTTGAAGTTATTATTAAAACACAGTATAGTTGAATAATTGTTGCAAACACCTATCCTTCTCCTTGGTTGCCCAGGAGGTCCAGCGGGCAGCAAAGTTTCAAGTTGGCCCAATAAGGTTGTGGAAACGCTGCAATAAAAAATATGGACTTCAATGCCAGGTGCAATAGTTTATGATACAGATACACTGAGGGTAGATAAATGATTTTTACTTGTACGTATCTACGCAAAATGTAAAACACGATTAAACAGACTCTGAAGTATGAATTTCAAGGAAAACTAGAGTAAACCTACCTCACTTCATCCTCTGAAAGTTGTTTTGCTTGAGTATATAAATGCTTCAGTTTTGACAATGAATTATCCCCAGGCTTCTCAACCACCTTAGGAGCTGCAAACAACCAAATACGAAACATTAGTAAAAATAGAACTCTTTAGAAGCACCGGACAGAAAGTGAGGTGATTAACTCCTGAACATTTTGTACTCTTCTGTTTTAGTTAACAATCGAAAAACAATTAAAATTATTGAGGTTATCATCCTCGCCTTCCAAATTCATATAAACATTGAAGCTCTATAACAAAATTTTGGATTTAACATTTGCCTTATTACATCTTACCTCATTGTCCTCATTTAGTAAACACAAGAATCAAATGTAAGATGTAATGATACATTTCAAATTTCCATCATAAAAGAATATGGTAGAGGCTGGCCTTTGCACGACATACATGAAAAGATTCATCAAACTATGATCCAACAATACTACAATGCACCTTTTTCATGAACTTGCTATATAACCTCACTGCCTTGACATCTCTAACAAGTATCTCGCCAAGCGGCATAACTATCTGCACACCCATAATAATGACTGTATATATCCACCCTCCCAGAAAACTGAGAAAAAAAAACAAAAAAAAACAAAAAACAAAGTAGCATTTGATCCTCTTAACACAGTAGAAAATTAATAGAACAATAAATTGGTTTGGTTTAGTTAATTAAGATAGTTTAGACTGATAGCTTTTAAGTTATTCTTATTGCCTTTGTTATTTAGTATTGTCTTTTCTTATCATTGTATTATTATAAATAAAATGCTTTGAATGCTACTGATTTGTTTTCAGAAAGTTTCCTCTTATTTCAGGTTGAACCATTGAAGCTCATTGAATCCGTCTCTTTGTCAAGAAACACTTAAAATTGAGCCTATAGCGTACAAGAATCCGGCATAAAATTTTACAGGAACCCCAAATTTTTCATCGATCACTGAATATCAGCTCCTTAACAAACTCAATTATTGTTCCCAAAAAGAAAAAAGAAACAGACTCAAGTAATTTCCAGCAAAATTCCAAAATGCAACAACTCTCAGATTATCGTAACCTCGCCCAAATTTCAACCGTCAGTTCATCAACTATCAAAACTAATTAAAACCAGCAGCAGAGAAACAATCGACGATTTTGGTCAATTCCTACCAGCTTGATCTCAAAAAATAATAACAAAACACCAAACTCATAAAAGAAAACAACTATGATTCGACGAAAAGCTTTAAGAACGAAAGAATACTCACTGGCGAGGAGTTTCTTGTGCATCTTGTTAATCTCAAGAACAACAACCTCCTGCTCCTTCCGGAGCCGATCGAGCTCCTTCGTGTTAACCAAAATCCCGTCAATGTCGAGCGACGACATTGCTCAGTGGTCCGAGTTGGAACTTTTTGCGCTAATCAAATCAAACTGTTGAAGAAGAACAACAAAAAATCTAAATTCTACCTAAAAATTTGGGCTTCTGGGTTCCTCATTCAATGCCCCTCTTCCAACTGAAAATTTATATATAATTTTGTTTTTCCCCTCTAAAAATTTCTAGAGAGAGATGGGGGAGCTGAGAGAATTGCATGGTTGTGAAGAAGCGTTAATTATATACATTCTTTATTTATTTATTTATTTATTTATTATATATAAAATCAGAAAAAAATTAAGTATTATTAGAAATCCTTAAAATTTTACAAATTTTGAACAATTTTTATAGTTTATTATATATATATAATATATATACACTCCAATTTTTAATTTAGGTATATTAAAAAATATTAATACGTTTGTAAACTATGAAAATAATTCTCAAATTTTTATTTTATATATAATAAATATTTTTTAATTTTGTGATATTTTTTCTTAATTTACAAAATTATTATAAATTTGAACATATTAAAGAAAACAGAAAAAATGTTTTTATTATAAATCATTTATTTAAATCTGATTTATTAAATTTTATTTTCATTGAAATATATATATATATTTATATTTAAACAAATTTTGAATAATTAAATACATGTTCGGGAGTTATTTAATCACATGAAGTGGTTTCTTTTTTTTAAGGAATATGCACCAAACATCTGTAAACTATATAGATTATTACAATGTAACGTTAAAACTAAATAATTGTTACTATTCAATGGGGTATTCATATGACCTACTAACCTAACCAACCTGTACAACATAACGTGAACCATACAAGTTTGGTCGGGTTGGATTTTTTTTTTTTTTTTTTTCTGACCATTTTAGAAAAGCGTATACTTTCTCCTCAAAAATTGATCTCTCCCGTTAGGGAGCCCAGTAGATATTTACCTAAACTGGTAGGTAGGTTGAGCATATCCCACGTTAGCCCCAAGACGAGTAAGTGCTTGAGCTTAAGTGAGAAGGGTCTCCTCCCCCTGCAGGTATTTTGCCTGTATCGTGTTTACCGGGGGGAACCCTCGATCCGGAAGGTATGCCACGGCTACTATCGAGATATACATGTCTGCCTCCCTTGAAAGCTCCTGGTGCTGCGACTATCACCGGTAAGTTGCCTCGGATCAACATCGGGATTAGAATCCCCTGCAAAAGCAACTAAGTCAACGCCTATTTGCTCTGGATCTACTGGCCCGGACGCTTGTTGAATCTATTCCACCGCAAACAACCGAATATACTACTGTTGGATCTTCTGTTGCTTCTCTTGTTATTCTTCTCACCTCTCACTATGCCACCTCAGCAGCTGAGACTGGAACTGATTCCGCATTGGGCACTCCCCAACACAATCCTACCCTGTTTTTTTTTAAAGATTAAGAATATTTAACGCTTGTAACCGATACCAGAGATATATCCAAATCTTACCTAAGATCCATCATATCTATCGAAAGACCAAAATCTCCATGAAAATTGATGATCCAAAAAGATCAATAAACAATATATGGATCCAAACAAATCTACAAGATAGAGCCCAATCATGGGTAAAATCACGTACAAAGATATTAAGGCCCATCCCGAACAAATCAAATAATGATCATGCACAAGTCGAGTAGATCGAATTGGCTCGAGCCCATCTATTCCAGGAGTGCACCCTCAAAACCCTCGTGTTTTTCAGTAAATATGGAAGAAGGACATGCGTCCAATATGTACTCACTAAATCTTTACTCGTACCATGTCTCTAAAAAAAACCTACTCGAGTCAGACATTACAATGTATAAGGCTGAGCACTAGACTAGTCGACTTATTTGGTTAACAAGTAAACTCATATATATATATATGTGTGTGTGTGTTGTGTACGTGCGTGTGTGTATGAGTGTACGTACGTATGTATATGTATAGGTATATTTCCTTTCTTGAGGCAAGTGTTGGGCCTAATATATGGGCTTTTAATTTTGGGCCCAATATATGGGCTTTAACATTGAGTTGGGCCGAAGAAATTCGAGGCCCAATGGACGACACTTATTATTATTTATTTATTTATTTATTATTATTATTTTGCCTATCTCGCGCGCTCTGAGGCGCCCACAAATGTCGTCGTATTTCGAAAATTTGAGGGAATTGAAAGCTGATTGAGAGCGCCTGTTCTACTCTTCCCTCTGGTTCTTTTCCCGCTCGGTTTCCTTTCATGGAGTCGATTGCTGCAGCCATATCTATGTCTATAGAAGAGGAAGGGGATTGGGAGCTCTGCAACGACGATGGCTTTGTCTACAAGCGGAAGAGGCGCCGGCTGGACCCGACGGAAGCCGTTGCAGCTCGCTCGTCGGTGGCTCAGGCGGCGGACCTTGAGGCAGAGGAGAATCGGCGGCGAGAGCGCAGGAGGAAGACGTTGTTGAAGGTTAGAGCCAAGTACCAGAGAGAGATTGAACAGTGGGAGGTTTTGTCGAACAACTTGCGGGCAATGGAGGAGAGGACTCGGAAGCTGCAGGAACAGTACCGGCGGGAAGGGGAAGAAGGAACGGCGTCGTTTCTGGAGGCTTCCTCGTTGAACTTGATTCCAGAGAAGGAGCTGTCTTGCTCGTCAATGGTGGAAGATCTTCTCTCTCAGGTATGTTGCCCTCGGTCTTGTATCATAATTTGGGGAAAAGACGCAATGTATTGAAATTTATGGCTTCATGCGTTAATTCATCCAGGAATTTCCTCAAATTTCTCGCAATTCATCATTCGTTGGCAAAATGTTATGTCTAGATAGAACGAATTTCCAGTTCAGTTTGCGTTTTTTTCTTCAAATTGGCTGAAATTGTGTTTGAACTGATTATTCCTCTGCTCGCTTAACAAATTATGAGACCAAACATGTTCCTCTTTCAATGGTATGAGGGTTAGATTTAAGAAATCCACTATCAACACCATATTCAAGCAACCATTTGATTACGAGGATGCGGAATTTTGAAATCCCGGCCATTGGAATGCCAATTTTTCCCTAACTGCTGGCTACTTCAACTCCAATTTGCTATCCCGACTGAGATCAGGAGAGAAACTCATCATTTTTCGCTAACCAGGGCTGGAATTTCTCGATCACATTACTCCAAAAGCTAGCCAATATTTAGTTAAAACTCTCGATCACTTGAATAAAATTGAGGTAACAAAAGCCAACCCATGTTGGAGATACCCTCCAATGGGTCGAAGCTTCGAGTAGAAACTTCAATTATATAATTTTGTTATCTCCTAGAGTTGGCCTTAGAGTAGGCAAAATTGGGGCGACTTCTTCAGAATTATTAGGGTGGGTTGGAGCATAATGCAAAGAACGGGCCCCTCCCAAAGCATCTTTTCCTCTGGCCACCATAGTGTTTAAAAAAGAAATAGTTTCTCAATTAGGTGATCCATCCTAATTATAATATCTGTGCAGGTGGAAGGTCAGGAAGCCATCATTCGTAATGTTTCAAAGCTTTGTGATATCGCTGAAGCATTGTGCAAAACGGAAGCAGACCAAGTGAAACAGTGTCTAATCGATCTTCCAATTTGGGCATCACCTCGTGAACTCATGGCCTCACTATGTGACGAATAAAAAACTTGGGCCATGAAGATAAACAGAAGCTGGGGACCTTCCATTTGTAAGCTCTTACTATGTAAAAACTAATCTGTAGCATACTTGTGGAGACCCCATTCTTTGTTACAATAGATTGTGAACCCTTAAGTTTGTGCCTCTCCCTCATCATGCTATTCTACTTAGTTAATTGTTGATACTGAAAGAAATTTAATGGTCGAACGGTCGAATTATTATGAATGTCGTGAAAATATCAACATAGTAATGATGTTCTTATTTTTGTGAGTTGTTGTACCCTTTGTGCTTCTTTAATGAATGTTCTATTCTACTTAGTTTATTGTCAATATTGAAAGAAATTTAATGGTCGAATTATTATAGAATGTCGATGAAAATATGTATCATTTTTGCGAGTTGTTGGACCCCTTTGTGCTTCTTTTTTCTGATTCCTGATGTTGCTTTAAGTAGGAAATGTAGGGTTTTAGTGCACAGGTTTGCTCTTGCACAACTATTGCAAGGAAGGCAGACATTTATAGAAAAGCAGTGATATCAGTTAAAAAGAGGTAAAGATTTCTTTACAACCATTATGATCAGTGAATTTCTCATTATCTAATTCCCAAAAGAATTCAGAAACATTACATGCCAAGATTCTTGATTGTTGGAAAGATGGGTGTGCCAGCACTCAATGATCCTACACATCTCTTGAGATTCTCGAACTTTTTCTTGAGTTGACAGTAATCTCAAACTTTCTTACATTTTACTGTTTGGCTTATTGGGCATTCTGAGGGAACTAAATCTACACAAGTCGAACTGTGCCTTTTAGGGTTTTCTTCCTTTTGGATCAGTAACACTTGTTAAAGCAGAAGAAGGAGCTTGTTGGGTTTTCTTCGATCATGCTGTGTGATGCTTCCCCCGAGCCGTGCCTTACAGCCATCAAGGAATTTGTACCAGGAGATTCGGGTGGCATCACAACATCTTCAGCACATATCCGAGGCGGGATCGCAGGTGCTCGTGGTGATATTTTAGAGAGGGACTGCAATAGCATCTGTATAATCTGGCTGAAGTTTGGCCTTGTATTTGGATCCTCTCTCCAACATGATGTCACTATTAAAGCCAAGTCTTCTGGAAGATTTTCAGCACTAGGCCTCATGTTCTGAAAGCATCAAAGCCAAGAGTTAAAACAGGCCATTTTAAAGGCTACAATATAGAACTGATTATTGAACTTGTTTAGTAGTGCAGTTCCTCTAAACTGCCATTTGATGTCTTCAAGTTTGTTTTTAAGTCATTTTTCTTCACTGGAAATAAAAACATTCTTCATGTACCTTGACATTTGTTATCCACTTTCAGGCAAATTGTGCATGAAAGATCATATAATCAAGGGTTAATAAGAGAAGGGCTGCAGTTTCATATACTTTCAGGTGTTACATGAAATATATATATTTTTTTCGTATCATTATTATTATTTTAGGTTTGTGTAATAGCCAAAGCTCACCGCTGACAAATATTGTTTTCTTTGACTTTCCTTTTTGGGCTTTCCTTCAAGGTTTTAAAATGTTGTTTGTTAGGGAGAAAGTTTCCACACCTTTATAAGGAATGTTTCTTTTCCCTCTCCAACCAATATTCATAATTCATCCTCTTTAGGAGCCCAACGTTCTTGCTAGCATACCGTCCGAAACCTAACTTTGTTACCATTTGTAACAACTCAAGTCCACACCAGTAGATATTGTCTTCTTTGGGCTTTCCCATTTGGGCTTCCCCGGTAGGTTTTAAAACACGTCTGCTAGGGAGAGGTTTCTACACCCTTATAAGGAGTACTTCGTTCCCTCTCCAACCAATGTGGGATCTCTTTAAACTATGAGTATGAGTAAGAAAAAGTTATGTTAATCATGCAAGGACATTTAATCATTAAGATAAAATAGAAAATTGTCACGGAACAGCTGTTTACACAAACAAAAGTTCACTTACAAATATAATTAGTGAACTTTCACGATTGTATTTATTCCATTACTTCTGTGAACTTTCAATTTCAATTTCTTTATTCAAACGTTAAATATGACAGAGGTTAGGCTAATGAGTAATAATTTGATACTATGATGCAAGGAGAAGCAGAAGAGAGTAGGTCCACTAGATTAAGCTAAAGGTAGGTAAGATTTGATGAGTCAGGCAATCAGATACAATTTAAACTTGTCAGCCCACTTTATTGTTATTATTTTTAACTCACCTACTACTCCCTTATACCACTCATACCCCCATTACCTCAAATCATCACTGGTTAGTATCAGCAACAAAGACGTTCGTTCTTATAATTCAAATTAAAGATGTAATTGAAACCTTTGGAAGTTAAAAGAGTCCTAGAGAAACTAGTTGGGATTCTGACAGAAGATCTCATAGGATATCAAGTGACCATCTAAAACTGCCCGAGAATAGCGAAACATTTCTTATAAGGGTGTGGATTCTCTCCCTAACATATGCGTTTTAAAACCGTCAGGCTGATGACAATACGTAACGAGTCAAAGTCTCACGGCGATACGTAATTGGCCAAAGGAGACAATATCTACTAGTGGTGAGCTTACACTGTTATAGGATAATTGTAAGACAGTACATTACAATATATGCTTACCTTAAAAGCAGCTGCGTATGCCGCCTGTAAATTCGACATGCCTTCAAACGGCAACCTGTTAAGAATGAGCTCCCACAATACAATGGCAAAGCTGTAAGCATCAACTTTATGATTGTAATGCTTTTTATCTCCATGTTTTAAAGTTACTGTGCTATAGAGCTGCCAACAAATGAAAATAAAATTTGTTAAGAGCCAGCAGGGAATTGCATAAGAACCATATCAAAGAGGGGAAAAAAAAGCACCTCTGGAGCCATCCATCTATATGTTCCTGTTTCTGCAGTCATCATCTCTGTGACTGATTCTTCTCTTGCCAAACCAAAATCAGCAAGCTTAACTGTTTTATGGTCTGCAGTCAATATCAAGTTCTCTGCAATGAAGGGGTCTCATTAGAGCTACTTATGAACCAGAAATTTGTATGAATATACTTCACTTGAATGTTTTCAAGTCAATTTTAACATGGCTACATGGTTGGAGTTTGCATTCGGTATTATGAACTATCCAACCAACTTCTTTGAAATCAGTCCAGAAACCAAATTGATTTATGTTTTGAAGCAATCACATCATGAGACGTAAACATTGATTTGAAAAGGTTTTGGACCTTTGTAGTTTGAACCATGTATCATATTACGATATTGGTATGATCATGTTGAAACTGAATCCACACACAAAATATGTGAGATCCCACATCGGTTGGAGAGGAAAACAAAACATTTTTTATAAGGGTGTGGAACTCTCCCTCACAAACACATTTTAAAAACCTTGAGGGAAAGCCCGAAAAGAAAAGCTCAAAGAAGACAATATAAGCTAGTGGTGTGCTTGGGCCGTTACAAATGGTATTAGAGTCAAACACTGGGCGATGTACCAGCGAGCAGGTTGAGCCCTGAAAGGGGGTGGCATGAGGCGGTGTGCCAGCAAGGACACTGGACCCGAATGTGGGGGTGGATTTTGAGATCCCACATTGGTTGGAGAGGAGAACAAAACATTTTTTATAAGGGTGTAGAAACCTCGCATTTTAAAAACCTTGAGGGAAGCCCGAAAGCGCAAAGAAGACTTTTAAGATATAATTGGTTGTGTAAAAAAAACAGTTGAAGCTTAAGAAGACATCATTTCAAACAGCAGAAATCCATTGTAACTGCTATATCAGAAGGCCATCAAACGTGATTCATAATCAAATTCGGTAAAGAAAAACCTCCACATTTTTTCCTTCTCTCTTCCAAATTCAGTAGCTCTATTAGAAGGCAGTTTTCAGGGCATCAGGAAATGATGAATCCATCAAAAGTATTCTATGTCATACACAAATCAGTAAATGGCATCAGAGTGCCATCTGCTAAGCTCCAAAAGATTAGTGTAAATATCTGTACCTGGTTTAAGGTCACGGTGAATGATTCCATGGGAGTGTAAACACTCCACTGCACGAGCAATATCTAGCGCAAACCCGATCGCAACGTCAAGTTCCAGGCTCCTTGGCCTCAAATTCAAGAGGTATTTGCGCAATGTTCCACCTGTGAGTAATTCGGTCACTATAACCATCATAGGTTCCTTGCAAGCGCCAATAAACTGAAGAAAATAAAAGTTCATCAATAGAGCAGCACAGTTAGAACATGAGAAACAATAGAAAAGCATCACAACAGCAATCACCAGAACCAAGTATGAAGTTCAGACAAAGAAAAAAAGAACTTCCAAAAGTAGAATTGATCATTGCCTTCACTAAGTTCTTGTGTTGCACTTTGGACAACATTGCAACCTCTCTAGCAAACCGAGCTTCTCTTCTAGCTATCCTCTCAGGAGTATCTCCTTTACCCACCATTTTAATAGCCACAATCTGATTTTTGTACCTGAGAGAAGAGACAGAAACAGAGGTTTTTAATATATCAGATTTCAGACAAACAAAAGAACAGGCAGAAAAACCAATTAAGATCAGTAAAAACGTACTTTCCCTCATACACCTTGGCATGGGCACCTTCCCCAATCTTCGGCCCAACAAAAAGATGCTTAGGATCAATCAACCATTTGGCATCCAAATTGAATTCACCAGTTGAATAAAACCCATTACCAGAATCCATATCTTCACTCAGGACTTTTATCAAACACCTCGACTACACTCTCTAACTTCCTCCTCGTTTCAGTCCCCTCTCACAAACCTTTCCCATAAAAGACCCATCAGAAATTCAAAGGGTACGGAGGCAGTACTAAACCAAAGACAAAAGAAGTGAAATAACCCATCCCTAAAATCCCGCAGACGGATCGAGAAATTGAGCGGATTCTTGTGCTTGGTGGGGAAAGCATATACTACTCCACATGTAGGAAGCGGCAAATCCAGCAGCCCCAGAATATAAAAATGGGGAAATTGGGGGAAAACAAAAAAGATTAGTGTCAGAAGCAGGGAAGAAGGCAATAAATTATGATATCGCAATCGGTGAAGGGAAAAGGAGCAGAGCAATGAAAAAGGAAGGGAGCGGCTGAAATTGAGCAGTGAAATTGATGCTTCTCCGCGTATGGAAGTGAATGCAGTTGCCATCGGCAATTTAAAGCTGCAAAAGAGTTGAGTTACTGTGCACTGAAGAGCGGCTCGTGATTTGACTTTGAATGCAAAAAATTGAAGAAGAAAAAAACTGGATTTTGAAGGGAAAGCCCGAATGCACGGATAAGGCCAAGATCTGTCGTCCTGAAAAATCCTAAAAGGAAAACAATAAATAAATAATTAAAAATTAAAAAAATCCCTTTGTTCATTCATTAAATTTTATACAAATTAGTTAAATAATTTTTTTTTTTTTTTTTTTTTTTTTTTTTTGGGTAACAAAGAGATGTAACGTGTAATTAAAGTACTTAAGTTTTTTCATCTCCGTTCCGTTCTATAACTGTTTTAATTTTCATCGAAACTTTTTGCTTATTTGAATTGAGGTATAGAATTCGGTCGTGAAAATTTTGTGAGGATCAAGTTCTCGAGTAAATTTTCTGTTTTGTTTGTATTTTTTAAGTTTATTTTTAAAATTATTTAAATAAAAAAATGTTACCTTTGTAAACAAAAATATTAGATTCACTAGAATAATTTTTAAAAATTTAAAATTTATTATTACATCATGCTTTTCAACATTTTATTACTGTAATAAATATAAATAAGAGTTTTCTTCCGGATCTCTCTATCTCTCTTTAAACGTAAAATTTTCTCTTTGAAATGGGTCTCGGGTCCTAAGAGTTAAGTGGGCATCAAAGAGTTTTCTCTAAGTTCCCTCTCTATAAGCGAATTCTCCGTCTTCAAAATGGGTCTCGAGAGCTTTAAATATTTTTTTCATGCTCCATCTCTATTCTCTGTTTAAACGTGAATTTTTCCTCTTTGAAATGGATCCCAAGTCCTTCGGTTAAATGGGCACTACGTATATTTGAAAGTGTAGGAACTAAAATAGAATGAAACACGAGGTATGTAGAGATAGATAGATTTTAATGCTTATTTTTTTTAATAAGTCCTTTTATATTATTGGAGAGTAATTTGAAATTGGAGTGATTTTACATTTTCCTTTTATATTAAATAAAATAAATCATATTAAGTTTAAAGGGCTTTTCTAAAATATGGATTTGGTAAAAATATTTATTTTTAATAATTTTTTTAAATGGCATTAAAAAAATTAAAAAATTAAAACACCCTTTTATAACCATTTAATTTTTAGTACTTTTTTAAAATTTAAAAATTATAATTATTTCATAATAAAAAATGAAAATGGTATTTATATGCTTTAATTTTAAAAAATAAAAAATAAAAAATAAAAAATAATCTTCCTCTCACTTTCTTCTCTTTCTCTTTCTAACCTTCTCTCTCCAATCATTTCATTTTCTACCTTTTTTTTAAATAAAATTTGGTCCACAAAACACTATTTATTTGAATAATATTATAATGTGAAACTACCAATTCACATAAATTACTTTAATAAAATTAAAACATTAATTAATTAAATGTAGTAGGTTCTATCTATTTCTGTAATATTTATATAATACACTCTCTTTCTCAATCAATTTTATATAATTAGAAATATAGTTTTTTAAATACTATAATATATAATTTTAACTTTTTCTTTTTTATGTTACTTCTATAAAATTAGACAAATATTAATAATTGCAATAACAAAAAAAAAAAAAAAAAAACTTTTATTGTCAGTGTTTGTATGATTCAAGTATCCGACCAATTCATATCACCCAACTTAAACCTTCAAAATTGAACATTCGGATTGATGTGAGTTATGCATTCAAGTTAAAAAAACCCGAAGAAGCAAAACCTTGGATAAAAATAGTACTTGGTGAAGTTATTCCTAAGCAAATGAATAATGGAGAAAACCCATGAAAGAAATAGTAATGATTCATATAAATTAAGTAACTAATAATCCTGATATACAATCATGCTATGCCATTTTCTGACGAAGCATCATAGCCTACCTGAAAATATAGTTATGACTCAATCCTAACCTACTTCTGAAATCATTATGAAAATTAAAAATTGACGTTTCGATATTTGAAATTTTAATTATTAATGTAACATGTATTGTGAATAAATAAGATTTTTTAAATAATTAAAAAAAAAAAACAACCCGCTAATTCAAATTATGAACTCTATTCAAATTGCTGAAATCACCAAGTCAACCAACTTAAAATTTTGGTTCGGTTCAAAACATTTTTCCAACCCACAAAATTCAAATTACACAATATATTCTTAAACTAAATTACAAATTACCCACAAAATATATAACAAATTACACAAAATGAAACAAACAATTCAAAATAAATTCTTAAAAATGTCGAAATCTATCTAAGTACATAAATCAAATCACAACCCAACATTCAAGCTTAGCAACAAATACCCAAAATGACAATGAAACTTTTAATTTATCATTTAAAAATTACACACATTCTTTTAAAAAATGGTAATAATATCAATAATTGTATTCAAAGTAAAAACCTATTTGAATATTAGATGGTTGACCAATGATCTAAAATAATATGGCAATAACTAAAATATTTGTTCAGAGCAATATTCAGACACGTTGACTTTTTAAATATTTTATCATTTATAAAATATTAACGATAATATTATATAACTTTTAAAAGAATAAGAGCTTTTTTTTTTTCAAGTTTGTTTAATTATGAAAGATGAAACTCAATCTAAATATGGAAATCAATCATCAAAGATGGGTCAATAAGTTGATTGAAAAGGAAAATGATGTATTCTCCAAATATAATTCAATCAAACAACTTTAATTACAAGTTTAGTCTGTAAATTTTTATGTTTATATCTAATAAGCCCTTGTACTTTAAAAAATAGAAATAAAAATAAAAATAAATCGATGTATACAAACACAAAAGTTCAGAAACCGAACTTTTCATACTACCTCAAGTCATCATATGTATAACAAAAACATTTAAAAATAGCGTAAAGCACATAAATTAAAATAATATACCATAAAACAACGTATCAATTAGAATGAAAAGAGAATATTGTTACGAATAATAACCCTCGTACCAATGGAGATATTTCTTACTTATAAACCTATGATCATTCCTTAAATTAGTCAATGTGGGGCACCCTCTATAATGTCCCACATTGGTTGGGGAGAACAAAACACCCTTTATAAGGGTGTGGAAACGTTCCCCTAGCGGACATGTTTTAAAGCCTTGAGGGGAAGCTTGAAAGGGAAAGCACAAAGAGTACAATATCTGTTAGCAATGGATCTGGATCGTTACACCCTCTCAACAATCATCCATATATATTATTAAAGGGCTAGAAACTTTCTCGAAAAAGTAAATGCAACCAATTAAATGGATGGAAGAGGAGCACTTTGGAAGATCTTTTGAGTGGAATATTGAGAAATTCTGTTGAGTCCAATAATAATGGGGCTGACAAAGGGGATGAAATGGGACCATGGAAATGTTGAGTTTGTAGACTATGGGAGATTGTGCTTGTGTAAAGTTGTGTAAAGTTGTGTAAAGTTGGTCATGAGAATGAAAATGAAAGGGAAAAGGGGAAAGAAAAAGGCAGAAAGAGTCTTCATTCTTGTTTTGTTTGTCAGAGAGTATCTTTTTGGTTGGTAAGTGAAAATGAAGTGTCGGTGAATACGTGATTTGACAATTACCTCCATACTCTAGTGCTGAAACTTGTTTTTCAATCTAGGGAGAATGCCTCTGTACACTCCCCGACTTGGAGTGAAAATATGACTACCTACGAAGCATAGTCTTAACTGATAGAAGTCACCAACAGAAATACAGATTTGTTAAATCAGAGATGCAAATCTGTCGAGTAATAATAAAGAACCATAAATCTCATATGCAAATACACAATTCTATCATAACTTTGCTTGACATTATATCGATCTAAGAATTGATATGAATATCAAAATGAGACGAACAAGGCATAACACTCTATATGAGTTCTTTATTGGAAGTAAGACTCACTCTTAGCCATCTACTCACAAAGATCCAGGATCAAATTATCACACATGTTGCTCTTGTAGATACAAGAGAAACCTTAAGTTTGAAGTCACCATGAATCCCTTGTTTCATTAGAATAAAACTTCAATAAGAAATAATTCATTCATAATAATTCTATTCTAATCAAATTCCAAATTTGATCAATTAGTTTTTATAGTTTGATAATGGTCTTTTTAATTGTAAAAACTATTTAGGATGTTAAATATTGCAGTTTCTACCTTGTATTCACTTTCACCAATTTGCTTACTAAGTTTATCAAAATATATATATATATATATATATATATATATATATATATATACATACCTACGTACGTATATATATTTCATATCATTGAATAACTATGCCAAGACTTATAATTTTAACAAAAAATTAACTATGAAGCTATTTTTTTTTTTTAAATCTTATAAATTTCACACCATGCATATTTTTTACAATCATGACAAAACTTTTTAAACTAAATTTTCACATAACAAAATTTATCAAAGGGCAATAGTTACAAGCACTTATTCAAGTTTAACCTCAAGTTTAAGGTTAAGATTAAGACAACTATCCAAATTTAGGGTGTACCTTGGTTACAATTTCACAAATTTTGGGGATAAAAATCAATTGTTTTTTTTTTTTTCTTTTTTCTCCTTTTTCAACTAAGTGAAAAGTTGGGCCAACGAGTGCCTGTCAAATATGACCGATATTTGGGCAAAGCCCTAGGCTAGTAAATTGGATCTTACTTCTAATAAATAAGAACCCATTCCAATATATCATTTTTCCTCACTTTCATTTTTATTATTTGTAATGCTAATTTAAAAATGACATCCAAAGTACCAAAGGGAAGAGAGAAGGCAAAATGAAAGAGATTTTAAGATGACAAAAATACAAAATAGAAAGGTTAAAGTTGTTTTCATATGGTTCATAGAGACAACTCATACTTTTGAAACAATTCAAGTCACGTATAACGAGGAGTCCAAATTGTAGGCTGCTTGAGACATTACATTAATTCGTCTCACAACTTTTTTTTTTTTTTTTTTTTTTTATCTTTTACGTCTCAAGTATTATGACGATGGATCCCACATGTAATTAAAATTAATTTATTTTTATTCCCCTTTTGGAAATAACTCAACACCATTATTTTCCCCCTTTGCTCAAATATGGAATTGCGTTAGTATATTAGGTGGTGTCTGATTAATTTGGGCATGCTTGATAAAGCTGGTCTTTTGAGTTTTCTATGTTAAAAGGTATACTTGTTTCGAAAGGCGTAGTTTTTTGTTTTTGCTTTTGATCCAAATACGGCTGAGGTGCTTTTGACTCGAGTACTCCTCCTTAGAGACACTTTCTCAAGTCGTAGAACTAAATAAACCAACATTTGTTGCTAATCCATCACTAGCTACTTTTTTCCAAACACAGTGGAAGGCTGAAGGATGATTTCCTTAGACCATCCATGGAAAAGAGAGAAAGTGGATTGTGGTGTTTTGAAGTTATGAAATGACCCAAAATGATAAAGTATAACAAAAGCTGATGAATGGAAGGTCACAGCAGGGAGGGAGAGAGTAACTCCCATAGTAATTATATATATATAGAGAGTATTCGGGTCAAGTTGTGCATCTCACGACTATCCTTATAGGATAAGGATTTGACATGATTATAAAAAAAACTCGTAGGATACTAAATCTTAAGCAAGTAGCCAGCGTGACTTCATCTCATTTCCTCTAAATCTCTACTATTTAGATTGGTCTTTATTTTATTAGACCAACTTGGCGTCCTATCTCATTTGACCGAGGTTAAATTTTATTCACAACTGAATACACAATACCTATAAAGTCAGAATACTTATAAAAAGTTCTACTTTAACCAGAATGATAATGTTTCAGTCTGTGATGGTATTTCCAGGCCTCCACATGGGGCATGTTGAAAAGAAAAATGAAAGGAAGTTTATGACTATCCACAAAAGGTCAAATTGGGGGTAAGAGGAATGAGATGGGAACACCCCTAAATAGCCTTGACGGGTCCAAGAAGAATGATCTATTTTGGTAATATATTTGTAATCACTCAAACTTCTGCAGAAAGAAAGTGAGGATTGGCAAATTCAAAGATAGAAAATCAGGAACTTCCAACTTTGCTCATACTATTCCATGGTTGCCTGCTGATACCATTCCAGAATTACTTCAAGATTTTCACGTGGTCGGTGGGAAGGTTTTGATTAGGTGAGTATTGTGGTGGTGGGACAAGGAAACTTGAGGAGAAACAAGACATGTAGTCTAACAAAATTCAATCTCCTTCCCTATGTGTATGCTTTATTTTCTCATAATTTTATGTCGATGCCATGGAATAATATTTTGCATGACATTTAAGAATAGAATTAAGAAAGAAGCTGGTACCTTTGTGTGAATAGAGTCATTTGCGGCTTGTTCCTGGAAACTTCAGAAATTTGGAGTCAGAAAGGATTATACTAGCCAATCAACCAGCTCGTAAATGGAGCCCAAATTCGCTGTAGGCGGCGTCTTTCTGTAAGCTCTACAGCTTTCGAATCATCTACATAAAATGCAGGGAGCAGTTGGTGAATCTGTTTGAGAAATGCAACAATAAAAAATTCTAGCACAATTTCAATGTCATACGCTCATATTTGGCCTTGAGTGCAATCATTGCAGATTATGGAATCCAAGGACAATGAAGTGAAGCTTTGAAACTGCATGACAAAAAGACAGAGAAATCAGAAGTTATACCCAATGAATTAACATTTCTTTCATTGTTTTCTGCTTGTAGCCATGCCGGTTTGATTGAAGAAGGGATCATGATGTTGCCTGAATACAGAATAAGAACCCAACAGCGAGCATTATGGCATTATTATCGATCTTCTTGGTCAAATAGGAGAGGTTGCAGCAAAGAGTCTCTTCTAGTTAGATCCTACTGGGTACTAGATACTGCTATCTAACATTTATGCTGTGGAGAAGAATTGGAACAATGAAGCAAAACTAAGGAAAAGGGTTTGAAGAAGATGCTTAGGCAAAGTGCGATTAAAGCAGGAAGTGAGAGATGAATAGTTTTGTAGCTGATTATACACTTCATCCAGAATCTGACCAAAGTTATAGGTTGCTAGGGAATTCGAATATTGATATGAGAAACGAAGATTATAGCTCTAATTCAAGATCTTATTTACAAGGCATTGAGTAAATTCTATAGTTAACATTCGATTGTGAGTCTCATACAAGTCAAGTAAACTACTCAAATTGAGTGTTCAACACCTTTAGCCAGTGATTTGATTATGAACCATTTACCAAAAAATAATCCATCAGTTCACACAGGATTTCTGCTTTGCTTAGATAATGTAAAAACCACAACTAACAATCAGTGGTGGAGCAGAAAAAGAATTCAATTTATTTGCTATTTTTTGATAATTCATAATCTCCTCCTGGTAAAAGGAAAATATAACCAACATTTCTCTACGGTCACATCGTTTTTTTTACTCCCAAGTGTCGATATGCATGCCTACAGAATATCAGGGCACAGATTAGGCAGGCACATGGAAAAATAAACATAATCTAAGAATATATTTTAGCTCAATCGAGTAGAATTTGTAAGCCATAGCAACCTGTTGCCAGAGCTCATACAAGTACAGGAGAAATAAGAAATAAGAATACCACTCTGTTCCAAAGTTCTGATTCAGCAGGAGGGTGCGCCCTGCCCACTTGCTTGCGGCTTCTTTTCTAATTGTTGCCCTGGATGTCATTCTCCCAAGGTTTGTTCTTAGTTTCCTTGGAGACTTCAGCACTAGGAATTTTGTCTTCATCAACTTTTTTACCTTCCTCATCATTGATTCTCCCCATTCGACCCCTGAAATTTTCAATCTCAATCACATATTTCTCTATTCATAGGTTAATTAAAAAAGAGAGACTCTACTGCCATAAAACTAGATATTTTTACCTCTTTCATATTACTGGATTTTTAAGCCTCTATATCCACCCTTAAGCTTAACTACCAAGCGATCCCAAAAAATTTAGATCTCATAGAAGCTTCTTTTTTAGTCTAGTTATAAGTTGCGTTTATCATTCTATGCTTAAGACTGTCAATTCTTAGATCGTCAATTACATGATTAGAGACCCAATTTGAGAATTAAGCGATTAAAGTTCAGACTTGCTAATGAAGGATTAACCATACTAAATTCATAGTGTCAAAACATTTATGAATGTTTATGCAGTAGTTCTGAATTTTTCTTTCTGGACTACTTTTCCGTAGGCTCAGGCTGACACATGCATGTAGCGAACATTGCTGAGTAAAAAGGTTTTAGTACTGCACGAGAAAAATTTGCAAAAACGAATGCTTGTAAAACAGGAACTAAACAGAGGTAAATAAATAGAAAAGCTAGGTTAAATTGGACTCCTCGACCTTTCCATATAAGATTTAGTTGGTTGCTTTCTTTTAATCATTCCTCTTTTAAAAAAATTGATCAAAGATATCTAGGTTAAATAGATTTAGCACACAGTAGATACTTTACTGATTTGCACCTTACCCGTATCTTGCTAAGGATCAAATAATCATTACAATATGAAATCAAACCAAAAGAAAAAGGATATTGATGAAGATTATAAACTGCATGGTCCAACTGATAAGAAAAATAGGTGCAGAATACTAATAAGAAGATAAACTGCTAACAGCCGCTACTAATATACAATAGTTTCTTGAGGATTATTGGGAGTGAGTCCAACATTGGTTAATTTAGTGGAAGATTATGGGTTTATAAGTGAGGAATACTATCTCCATTGGCATGAGGCCTTTTGGGGAAACTCAAAGTAAAGCCATAAGAGCTTATGCTCAAAGTGGACAATATCATACCATTTTGGAGAGTCGTGATTCCTAACATGGTATCAGAGTCATGCCCTAAACTTAGCCATGTTGATAAAATCCTTAAATGTCGAACAAAGAATTGTGGGCCTCGAAGGTGTAGTCAAAAGTGACTAAAGTGTCGAACAAAGGGAGTACTTTGTTCGAGGGCTCCAGAGAAAGGAGTCGAGCCTCGATTAAGGAGGAGGCTTATAGTGTACTTTGTTCGAGGGAGGATTGTTGAGGATTATTGGGAGTGAGTCCCACATTGGTTAATTTAGTGGAAGATCATGGGTTTATAAGTGAGAAATACTATCTCCATTGGCATGAGGCCTTTTGGGGAAGCCCAAAACAAAGCCATGAGAGCTTATGCTCAAAGTGGACAATATCATAGCATTGTGGAGAGTCGTGATTCCTAATGGGGCTAAAAATGAGCTATCAGAAAAAACATGAAAGCCAGAAAAACGCAAACCTCCAAAGCCTTTCTATTAACTCGCCTTTTCCAATATGTTTATCCAGCAATTCAGGCACATCATCAGGAGTAACATAGCCATACCTAAATTTAAAATTAATGTATATAATTAACCAATGAAGCAACAGAAAATATCTCAAAAAGTTTGTGAAATAATTCTTCATTTGAAACTTGTCTTACCAATGGCCCATGATTCTCCCATCTAGATCTGGACTAAAAACAATCACGTTTCCAGCATACTTGTGTCCACCAATATGTGAACACGCATGTACACAAATCTGATCCTCTAGTCCTCTTAGTTCAATCTCCTCTGTAAGTTTTGTAATGAGAGCTGTTCCACAAACACCACATCTTTTATCTCGACTACGATGTGCACATACAAAAATATAAGAGCCAGCCAAAACATCATGTGCCCCATAAGCCTCCAGTTTACCATCCAAAAACACCTTCTCAACAAAGCTCTCCACGTCTTCGTCTTTCAGACCCCTGCATCATGAGTGAGTGTGAGGGGGAGATGGGACATTGTTCATCTTTTTGTTGTGCGCCGGAAGCGGAACAAAGGTACTTACAACACCAATGAACGAATTTACACAAAGAGGCACCAAGATATTTACGTGGTTCGGAGAGAAGAAGTTCCTCTACATCCACGAACCAATCACTAATAAACCAAAGTGTTTACAAGTGAATATCTCACTATCACACTACAAAGACTCTCACCAATATGTCACTCAACAAATACAATGTGACTCCCAAAGCTCTCCCAAATCTCGATACCAAATTCTGATATCAAATCCCGATATATAACTAAACCCTGGTGTGACTAAATCTAATTCAAATAACCAAATCAAATCTAATTCAAATAACCAAATCAAATATAATCCAAAGACCAAATCAAATCAAAACTTATGACAATTTACAACAATCTCCACCTTGTCATAAGATCTCCAAATCAAATCAAAACTTAATGACAATTTACAACAATCTCCACCTTGTCATAAGATCTCCAAGTTGATAACTGAGTTGGTTGCTACCACCTCAAGCCTCAATACGTAAGTTGGGAACTCCATCAATTATAGAGAAAGCATATGCTATCGTATCATCAAACCTTGCAGATTTTCGAATTACCCTTTGTGGTCTATTCTTGGCGATAGACTCAGGTTCCTCCACTCTTTCATTTACAAGGCTTTGCTCCTCCTGTTCTAAGACATCAGAGTTATTATCTACCTAATCAATAGGTTATTCAGTAGGAGCAACCATATCAGGAGAGAATACCACCTACTCCACCTGCTTCAATGCTTCGTCATTATTTTCAATTTTCTGCAAAAATATTCTAGACTCATCGAATGTCACATCTCGACTATTAACGATCTTACTTGTTTCTGGACACCATAACCTATAGCCCTTCACGCCTTTGCTAAAGCCCATAAACTTGGCTTTTATTGCTCTAGGATCCAGCTTTGAGTTTGTCACATGATAATAAGCAGGACACCCAAACACATGCAATTTATCATAATCACTAACAGGAGTACCTGACCATACCTCAAGCGGAATTTTCACACCATTTCCAGAAATAGGTAAACGATTCACCAAGTGAACTGCATAACTAAGAGCCTCAGCCCAAAAAACCTTACTCAATCCTGCTTGAGACAATATGCATCAAACCTTCTCTATTAATGTCTGGTTCATTCTCTCGGCAACTCCATTTTGTTGTGGCTTGCCAGGAACAGTGAAGTGTCGAACGATCCCTTCATCTCGGCATACTTTAAGTAATGGATCATAAGTATATTCTCTACCGTTGTCTAATCTCAGCTTTTTTATTTTCTTGTCCGTCTGATTCTCTACCATTTTCTTCCACTCTAGGAAGATTTGGAGAACCTCATTTTTGTGCCTCATGGGAAACATCCAAACTCTCCTCGAGTAGTCATCAATAAAGGTGACAAATCACCTCTTTCCTCCCAATGAGACATTCTTCGTGGGGCCCCATACATCAGTGTGAACATAATCTAAAATGCCCTTTGTTTGGTGTAAAGTTGTACCAAACTTCACATTTTTTAGTTTACCAAATATACAATGTTCACATAAATCAATTTCACCAGTTGTGGCACCCTTAAGGACTCCTTGGTTCACCAATGTCTTAAGCGCCTTCTCACCATCATGCCCAAGTCTCATGTGCCATAATTTCGATATGTCTTGTTCTTTCGAACTTGCCACAGCAGCATGCTCAATTATTGTGGTTCCGTTGAGGTAGTATATGTTACCTCTTCTAGTTCCTTTAATTGTCACCAAAGCTCCACGAGCTACTTTCAAATTCCCTCCCAAAATGATGCGATAACCACTCGCATCCAAAACGCCAAGGGAAATCAAATTTTTCTTCAAGTCAGGACATACCTCACATCATTGAGTTTTCGTATAACTCCATCAAACATCTTGATTTGTACTGAGCCGATTCCCGTCATCTTGCAAGTACTATCATTGCTCATATAGACAACTCCACCATTGAACTCCTCTCTGTTGGAACACATATTATAGGAGCACCCAGAATCAAGAATCCATTCACTGGTTTGGCTGACTGATAGGGAGATTGTCAAGGCATCATTTGTATCAGTATCGTCATCTCTAACCACATTGGACTTCGACTCCTTCTCTTTTAAGATCAGACAATCTTTCTTCCAATGGCCTTTCTGTCGACAATATGCACACTCATTTTTATCAAGTTTTCTCTAATTATCAGATCTACCTCTCGACTTTGATCGGGACTCTCCACATTCGCTCCTTTTCCAAGTAGAAGTCCTTCCACGAGCATTTGAGCGAGAATCTTTATATGCCTCCTTTTCCTTCTTTCGCACCTCATTATTCATCCAGACATTTGAAACATCTTCAAAATCAATATCAGTGACTCCATGTAGTAGGGTGGTTACTAAAAACTCGTAGGACTCCGGCAAAGAATTTAATAACAACAACGCCTTGTCTTCGTCATCAATCTTAACATCAAGATTGAGCAAATCAGTGATGATTTTGTTAAAATCATCCAAATGCTCAACCATTGAGATACCTTTCTTGTAGTCAAAACGGAAGAGTTTCTTCTTCAAATAGAGTTTATTTTTCACGCTCTTTTGCATATATTTCGCCTCAAGCTTGTCCCATAGCTCTTTCGCCATGGTCACCTTCATAAATGGATATTTCTGATCCTTGCCAAGACAGGATCGAATAATTCCGCAAGCTTGCCGATTTAATTTCGTCCATTCTGCTTCTGTCATGTCTTCGGGCATCACCTCTTGGAGAAAGCATCAAGATCTTGCATGACCAGCAAATCACTAACTTCGCCTCGCCAAACACCAAAATTATTGGTTCCATCAAATTTCTCTACTTCGAGATGAGAACTTAAAAATCTTGATCCACGCCGTGATTTAATTCCAGATGATTCTTCGCTAACTTCGCCTCGCCAAACACCAAAATTATTGGTTCCATCAAATTTCTCTACTTCGAGATGAGAACTCAAAAATCTTGATCCACGTCGTGATTTAATTCCCGATGATTCTGCCATTTTCAAGAAAATAAGCACGATTGTGAGCATGTCTAGTGGTCGATGAGGCCAAAACTTTCACAATTCCCCAAATACCACAATCAGGCTCTGATACCAATTGTTGTGCGCTGGAAGCGGAACAAAGGTACTCACAACACCAATGAACGAATTTACACAAAGAGGCACTAAGATATTTACGTGGTTCGGAGAGAAGTTCCCCTACATCCACGAACCAATCACTAATAAACCAAAGCGTTACAAGTGAATATCTCACTATCACACTACAAAGACACACCAATATGTCACTCAACAAATACAATGTGACTCCGAAAGCTCTCCCAAATTCCGATACCAAATTTTGATATCAAATCCCGATATATAACTAAACCCTAGTATGACTAAATCTAATTCAAATAACCAAATCTAATCTAATTCAAATAACCAAATCAAATCTAATTCAAACAACCAAACCAAATCAAATCTAATCCAAAAACCAAATCAAATCAAAATTTAAATAAAAGTGATAATATGTAGGACAGAACAAAAGAATCCATGATCATAAGTTAACGATAATAGCTCAAGAAGTACACATGAGGAAAAAGTAATATAAGAACAACATTAATAACCTTCAGAGGCCCTAAAGATTAGCCAGATAATTGGAATTGTATTATAATCTACCGTGATTACAGCTCAATTACCTTTTGGAATACAGATTTTAGTTTACATGTAACAGCAACAAGTTTAATGCAAATTTCTTTTAGTTTATGAGAAAATTAGCCCGTCTACAATGAAAACTAAACCAAATCTCCAACCTGTATTTGAGCATATCCGGAAAAACCAATACATCTCCATCTGAATGCTCAGCTCCCTCCCCTGCCTCGCATATCGTCAGCTTTGTCTAGCAAGCCAAAACAAGAAAGAGAAATATAAAGTATGATGGCAGAGTCCTCAAATTCCATGAACTATAAACAGAATTTTAAATGACAATAATAACAAAACCATCTCATGAACAAAATACACCGTCGTTCTAATTCAATCATTAAAAAAAAAAAAAAAATGTGTTGCTGACCTTAACAGAAATTTCGTTTTCACGAGTTTTTATGGCTGAGGAAAGGAGTTTAGGTAGCAGATCAGCGTCCGAGCCTTCAACACGGGACGGCCAGACCTCATGGCTTCGATAGCAGAGGAACACGTGGCGCTCGTAAGCACCAACGGTTCCGGAAAGGCTTCTCCCATACATCTCCGGCCGACGGAAGCCATACTTCTCGTCTTCGGCAGTTGAAAATGTGGAGACACGGTGAGATTCCGAGGAGTGGAGTAAGATCGGCGACGAGATTAGGTACGAAGAGGATAGCTTCGGAGAACGGAAGAAAAAGAGAGATTCACGCAGATTTTCGCCAACGGATGAAAGGGAACGATTGGGACGCCATAATCGCATATCTTCACTTCTTAGGTGGCGCCGCCGTGTCACCGCCGTGTCGCCGGGGAGAAAATGGAAAATAAATGCGCGCCTTCGCGGGAGGGAAAATGAAACAAAGAAAATAATATGCGCGGTTGTTTTATCATGCGATTCCACGTTACCAAGTGGACTTTGCCACAGGAGACCATCTAATTATGATGTCAAAATTTTAAATTTTTTAATTTAAATAATATATATATATATATAAAGTATTTGTGTGTATTATTTATTTATTTAAATTAATAAATAGGCATTTCATCTATTTGAATTAATTAAAAATGTTTTTATTAATATTAATTTTAAAAAAAAAAAAAAAAAAAAAAAAAACTTTGAATTTTACCCTATCCATTTCAAAAATTGTATAGTAACTTTATCGTCCATATACATTTCAAAGCTATTTTTTTCTTTTACAAATTCATTTATGTAAAAATTCATCAAACAACATTTAATCAATTTTTTATTTCAATTGTAATTTTGAAACATTTATGAAAGGTTAAAAGTAATTTTATAATTTCTTAAATAATAAAAGTATTTTTTAAAAACAAGGTATCGTTCCTTCTAGAACAACGTCGTAATAGCATCTTAAATAATAAAAGTATTTTTGTAAACACTTCTAGTTCAAGAATTAATGAGAATTAAGAGGCTAAGCTTATAATTTAGCATCCGAAAAATTAAATCAAAGTAACAGCCTAAACCCACTGTTAACAAATATTGTCCACTTTGGCCCATAACGAATCACCGTCAATCTCATAATTTTAAAACATGTCTATTAGGTAGAGATTTCCACATGCTTATAAGAAATGATTAGTTCCTCTCAATCGATATGGGATCTCACAGTCCACTTCCCTTAAAGGCTCAACGTCTTTGTTGACACACCGCTCAATGTCTGGCTCTATACCATTTGTAACAGCCCAAGTCCATCACTAGCAAATATTGTCTACTTTGGCCTGTTACCCGTTACGTATTACTATCAACCTCACAATTTTAAAACACATCTATTAAAGAGAGAGGTTCTCACATCCTTATAAATAATGTTTCGTTCCACTCTACAACCCACATGGGATCTCACAACGTCCGGAAATTAAACTTTTTCTACCAACGGACTGTCTCTCCATACTGTCAACAGAAAAGCATCAGAATATTTTCCTATGCAGACTGTCTGAAAGAATTATGTCAGTTTAGGAAATCCAACAATTCCATTCCCCAATTTTGATGAATCTTCTGCACATTTTCTCAGACAGGTTTATTATGCAGCAGGAGACACACCACAGTACACAGTTACTAAGCGAGTTAAAAATAATGAAACCATAGCAGGACACTTCTGTAATCCCCATTGTAATGGGAAAACGAAGCATTGAATTGAAGCACAAAGGGAGAAGGGAGAAGGGAGATTGGTTGAAAGACCCGAAAAAGAAAAAACGACAATAAGATTCAAAAGAAGTCGATCTCTAAATAATTACCTGAAGGTTTCACATCGACTCCCGGCGTTTTTTCGCCTGCCGGTGCGTGTGGTGTCTCCATTCTTGAAGAGAAATCAATGGCATCTACTCTTGGCACTTCTGGAGGATTGGCACAGCGGATGAGTGCCCAATTCACGCTCTGGAAGAACGGATGTTGTTTGATCTCGGTAGCACCACGCCTATAAGCGAGACGGTGCTGTGGTTCTTTTACGAGCAAGCCTCTGATCAAGTCCCTTGCTGCAAAGCTCACAGAAGGAGACTCTGGAAATCTCAATGGCTGACCAACTACATTAAACAAAGTAGCTCGGTTCCCAGCTCCCTTGAATGGCGTTCTACCGAACAAAAGCTCGTAGAGAAAGATCCCGAAAGTCCACCAATCCACAGCACTGCCATGACCCTCACCTTTTATGATTTCAGGTGCGAGGTACTCATGTGTACCGACAAAGGACATCGATCTCGCACTTGTGGGCTCAGCAATGAGCTCAGGTAGAGGGCTCACTTGATGATATACTTCACTCTTTGGTTTCGACTTTTTTTCTTTCCTGTGCCTGCTTAGGAAGCGAGGCGTAAAACACGCTGGCTGGATACAATCTGGCTGCATTATGCAAGTTGGCTCAATGCAAGCAGGCTGAGCGCAGTAGCCCGAGCTTTTAGATTCTAAACCCGTGTTTGATGACTTAACAAGGGTAGGGGAAACCGCGCATCTAAGAGACAGGTCAAAATCAGATAGCATTATGTGCCCATCATCTCTAACCAACACATTTTCAGGTTTTAGGTCCCTATAGATTATCCCAAGCATGTGCAGATACTCCAATGCAAGAAGAACTTCAGCCACATAGAATCTGAAAAAGTACAGAAAATATAAAGTGAAAATGAAGGTGAAAAGTCCAAGAATATTGTAGCTTGAATGAGAGATGCTTGACTCAAAAGCATATAGATAAACAACCATAAACGTTAACATCTAAATATTCTACCGTGGTAGCCGAGTTAGGAGGACGATGAGAGCAGAAGGAAATACATCGATGTGATTTTACGTTAATGGAGTTCAAATCTATATCAGAAAGAAGCTAGAAGCCCTATTCGTACGTAAAAGTCGAGCATATATGTCCGTTGGTCCTATCAAGATATTCATGTTTTAGTCGAGCATATAAAACGGCAATTCATACTTGATTCATTAAAGGAGCAGTATGCTCTCGGAAAAGCAATATAGAGCTAAAGAAAAGGACAGCAATTTCAGACCTTGCAGCATGCTCCGGGAAAAAATTTCCGGGTTGCCTCTGCCTAAGCGCGTGCAAGTCGCCTCCTGGGCAAAACTCCATTACCAAGCAAGAGAACTTCTCTGTCTCGAAGTGTGTATACAAAGTAGGAAGGAAAGGATGATCCAGAGATTGCAATATCTCGCGCTCGGTCTGAGCCCTCAGAAGCTTCTTCCTACTTGCCAAAGCAGCTTTATCCATAACCTTCATTGCAAAATAAGTTTTGGTACCAGTTAACTCCGAAAGATAGACACTACCGATATCGCCACATCCCAGTCTCCGCAGCAACCTGAAATGATTCAGTCCTAACATCCCATCATGAGACCTCACAACTTGCATTGCTTCCCATCTTGTATCATTTGCCTTATGGGGCTTATACATGGCATTGCTTAAACTACTCGAGTTGCTCTCATCACTGATATCACTGCCGGTACTGCCTCGGTAAACACTTGTTTTCCTGCTTTTGTCGAGATCGTAGGAACTTGTGATGTCGATGCTTTCACAAGACTTTTTAATACTGCTTGCACATTCACTGACTTCCGTGTTTGAGAAACTTTGTTTGGCCTCGGCATATAACGTCGTGGAATATAAGCTGTTCTGAGGACTTGGACAAGAAATTTCATCTGGCTGAGACTTTTGTTGATCATTTGTTTTTGTGGAATCTCCTTTCGATGCGTTTAATACTCGATTTCCAGATTCTTCCAAACCACTTGAACAACAATCCTTAGAATCTTCAATAATATGCTTCACAAGAGGTTTTGCTCCACCTCCCTCCAAAGGAACCTTCTTCTGAAAAGAAGTTTCAGTCGACTTATACGAAACATCCATCGGGTTTACAAGCTCAGATTTCCCCTTATTGGAAACATGTGTATGATTTTTCACATCAGTTGAACCTTCAAGCTGCGAATCGGGTTGTTTTTTAATACTTACAGAAGAACCATTTGGATGACGAACAGGTTTCTTGGCACAATTCTGAGATGTAACGTAGGATGTCGAAGAACTGGCTTCATCCCTTGATTGTTTAGCAGAAAGGTGGCGTGACGAATCGAGAATCCTCACTGTAGATGTCGGGTTCTGAGTTTTAAGTAAAGAACTCATACCATCAACGAGTGACTCCATCAGCAGCTCGGCTCAAGCACTCCCAGGCTAGATCTTAGGGTGTGGTGAATGGGATGCAGCAATTGATCGCAACCATTGTGGTAATTTCTAAAGCCATTGATTACAAAATCTTCAACTTATTAATGTCTTTCTTGCAAACGCCAAATGAATATCTATCTGTCCTGGAAGTTGCAAAGGTCAAATTGATTCAGATACACTTTGAGAAAGATTGAAGATACCATAACCAGCAATCCAAGCAATAAAAGAAAATCCCCAAGATTATGAACAGATTCACAATCAAAGCAATATCAAAACCTACAAAGTCCGAAGAAAAAGAAAATCAAGTGAAGTAAATTCTAAATATCTTTGTAATCACACAACAATAACAGATTATTCAATCCGCCGTCCAACAATTTCTACGTTTTCTTCTTCAGAAACTCAAACACCTCATCTAATTTGCTCCAAAAATCAAAACAAACTCAACTCCAACACTGAACTCGTTTCAAAAGATTTACAAGATGAAAACCAAAATTTCCACTGGCTTCGGCAACTGATTTTGATTCTACGGAAGTGAAAACCAAAATCAACCACAAAACTCAACAATACAACCCCCAAATCTTTAACAATAGTAATCAAAAACAAAAAACACACAACCAGAGATCCCTGAACATCAACTACACAATGCAGCGGGAAGCAAATCTTTCAAAGCAGGGAGTAAAAAGAACGCGAGAGAGACTCACCTAAAAACGCAACCAAATAGAGGAAAAGCGAAGCAACTTTGCGAGTTCCTTGCTCTTTTTTCCGATTTTCTGAAGCACTTTCAGATCCGATCCAACACAAGAAAGAAAGAGTTCGGATTAGAGGAAGAATATAATAATTGCAAACAGAATAATCTGCAACTTTTGGGTGTGTTCTTGCTGCTGCTTTGAATCTTCCCGTCGATTGAAGAACAAGAAGAAGAGGAGAGGAAAGATTCAGAGATGAAAAAAGGAACAGAAAAAAAAAAAAAAATGAAGCAAAGTTGAGAAGCAAAAGTTACAAATGGCAGTCTTTATCTCTGTGATGTTCCCTCCATGAAAATCTCTTCCTCTTGTTCTTAAGCTCTTGTTTTTGTTTAATAATTTTTTTTTCATCTGATTAAAATTGTTACGGGCACTCCTTAATTTTTTGTTATGGCCACCTCCTCCCACTTTTTAATTAATAAAATATTGAATTAATTTAAAAAAACATTTATCTCACCACTAAAGTGTTAAATGTTTGAATTTTCTCGCACTACACTTTAAAAACTGTAGATTCAAGTTCGACTAGGTCGAGCCAAGTGAGTTTAAAGTATAATTTAGACATGAGTCGAGTTAGCTCAACATTTAATAGTCGAGTCCATTACCCAACCGTTAAGTTTGACTCATGGGTCGAGTTAGTTTCACTCGTCAAACATGTTTTAAGTTAGTGATGAGTCTATTAGGCTAGCTCAATAGGTCGTTCAAACAGGCTAGCTCACTCTTCAAATGTGACCCATATCAAATCCAATGAATGAATGGTATGGATCGAGTCAAATCAGTCAAACTTTGACTTTGGGGTCGAGCCATACTAGACCTGAGCAAACATTTTGACCGCAAGTCGGTTATCGAAACTAACTAATCTGTATTGAAGGATCATTAAAGGTAGATATGTTTTGAACCTATGTTCGATAGTCAACGATAGGTAACAACCACGCACGGACTAAGTCTAGCTTTTAAAGTATAACCTTTAGTTGGTATTAATCTTTATTTCGCTACTAATGTTTTGCCCCACCCAATAAACTCATTATTGAATGTGCTCGATTTCCAGTAAAAATTGTTTAATCAGAATAGCTAAACAAATATTTTAATTTTTGAATTATGCTCGTGTTGACAATATTGGCACGTTAATTTAAATATTTCAAAGTCTCGAGTTATTTATTTGTTGAATAATTATTGATTGAATAATTATAATAATTAAAATGACAACTCGAACATACATAATTCAAAATTAACTTGTTGTATAGGATCGAATTTAAATTTTCACCCTCTCAAAATAAATACAATAATAACAAAAAAAAAAAATTGAAATAAATATTTTAATAAATTTTTATATGATTTATGATTTTCAAAAAAAATAGAATTATTTAGCATTTTAACTAGAGTTATTCATTTCCTCTACGAGGTCGGGGTTGTAGGTACCTGTCTTAAACGGTGTGAGGAATCCCTGTTTAAATAGGGAACGAGAGAGAAAGCAAAGAGAGATTTTTATCCGCTAATTTAACGGGGACGGAAATGAAGATTATATTCCCTATCCTCGACAACGTCCGTCTCGCTCACTCTAAGACACAAAAATAACTTTTTAATAAAAAAAAATATATTAAAAATAAGAATTATCCATTTATATATATATATATATCTATTATGTTTGTACACCTGTCAACACGTCCCTTTTTAGATCCACCTAATTAAATATTTCACCTAATTTAACGAATAAAAAAGGAAAAAAAAAAACACTGAGATTCCACCGAATTAACAGACTATAATTATTAATTAAATATTATTATTTTTATAATAATTTATCCTTATTATAGTATTAACCAAAAATTAATAAAAAATTGTTTTTAAAATTAATACACCTTTTTACGAAAATAAAAAATAAAACAAAGCTTTAAAAATGTGGTTATAAAGGGACATTTGTTTTGTAGTAATAATAGATTTTCATTTAATAATATTTTTTAATTTCAATATTTTTCTTAAAAGAAAAATAGGAGACACGTGTCATGAGAGGCCGAGATAAAAGGTATTTAAACATTTAATTATTTTTTATTAGTTTAAGAATAAAATATTTAAAAATTAAATGAAATTAATATCGATTGAGTTTAGGATTTAGGATTTAGAGTAATCTTATGAATCTCGTAAAAATTCATTACATTAAAATAAATTATGTAAAATAGTGAAAATTTATTTAGAAATTTTGGGTATATAAATTCTCGAGCATATTTTAGTGGATAAGATATGAAGTATCGTTAGGATCCGGGTCAATCTAATCATACCTTAGTGGATAATATGTGAATTATTATTAGGATTGGGATCAGTTCGATCGTAGCTTAGTGGATAAGATGTGAACTATCGTTGAGGTTAGGATCAACCGAACATAGCTCAGTGGATAAGATATGAACTACCTCGATTACAATAATGTATCACGTGGGTCTTAAATGATTTACTTAGTGTATCTCGTTATTGTTCACGTTTTTTAAAACATTTCTCTCAAACGTAACTCGAGACTCGAGCATACACCAACGTTGGTCTGCTAGTCTGAATTTTTCATGGTTGACTTGTTCGTTGGGTTAGAACAAGTATCACACAATCGTTGTCTCCCCACTATAAGAGTACAATTGCGACAATCCACCTAGGTTATATGCTATCAAAGTCGTTGTTGCTTACTCACTTTTAGCTTATAACGTTGATTTCTTTATTGTTTTCAACGTATTTCCTCGCTCACATTTTCTAAAATATTTTTCTTAAACGTGACTCAAGGCTCAAGCATACGCCAACGATGTTCATTTCTCGCAGATGATTTGTTCCTTAGGTTAGAACAAGTGTCGTACAATCAATGTTCCGCTACTGCAAGAGTGCGATTGTGATGTGTGGGTGTATATATATATTTTAATAATTTTTCAATTTTATTTATATTAAAAACAACCAAAACTCACAAATTAATTTAATGTTAATGTTAATCACATGGGGATGTGGAATAGAAAGTAATTAAAATTAATAATAATCATTAAGTTCTTGGCGGGAAACCACATGCTCGCACGTGAACAGAACGACCAAGCACGTGGTCGGCTGTAATCCCGTACGGCGCATTTCATTGTAACAAATCCGCTTAATAAATATATTATTTACTTATATTTGTTTTTCAAGGAGACCCTAATAAGTATTTTACCTTTATAACCTTTTAGTATTAACAAATCTATAAAAGGGCCCACATCCTAAGGGCAAACTCGTCTTTTCATATTGGAGGGAAAATTTTAGTTATTTATTTATATTTTATTTTAAGGTCAGAGTTTCAAATCTTTATTTTACTTCTATTTTACTAAAAAAAAATTATCCTGACCTAATAATTGGGATAAAAAAGCACCATTGTCAATTAAACACAACTAAAGCGATTGAGAGTCGAGAGGTGCACTTAAAGCAACAATATAGTCAATAATTGAGGATGTTGCTAACAATGAAACTCTGAACCAACAATCATATAGCCCTCGAGCTGATAATGGAGTTGGAAGGGGTCGGGATAAACTTCTAGGTCTCTTATTGTGGGTATGACGTCCATGCCACAAAACCTTCCTTCTAGTTTGACATACAATTACACTCACAACCACAGTCTTAGCTCGAGCCCACCTTCACAAACCTACAATTCTTCTTTACACAAGCCATTGAGTAGGTGACTTTAAAAATCGAACTCAACATTTCCAGAACGATTAGGTAGCTCAACATCTCAATTGCTTATTTCGAGATTCGAAAGAAAGGTGATAAAGAATCGATCATTCAAGGTAAGTATCATCCTCGATCAATTTGATTTAGATAATATGAAAGACAAACACAAAGATGAACGACTCATACCATGGGGACAAGAAAAAAAAACATAAAGAAGGTCTTACGTGTAATGGCTCAGATCCACCGCTAGTAGATATTGTGTCCCTTTTGGGCTTTCCCTTTCGGGCTTCCCTTTGGGCTTTAAAACGCGTCTACTAGGGAAAAGTATCCACACACTTATAAATGGTGATTTATTCTTCTCCCCGACTAGTGTAGGACATAGAAACTACATGTCAGGGGTAAAATGGTCTATTCACAGGAGGCGCCCCCATAGCAATAATTTTGTTGATAAAGCCGCCCTAAGAGGAAGGAAGTGGGGCCCAGAGTGTCACGCTGGCAGTGTAAAAGCACGAAGGTCATAGGTGGTTGCGGAGTCCTTATGATGGCTGTATTTTTATTATTTTTAATATTTTTAAAATTTTAAAAAATTAAAATTAAGTTCATAGTATCTATTAATTTGTGAGTTGGAATTTATTGTTTTTTTAGGTTTTTATGTCCGTCGAAATTTTGAAATTGTTTTTTTTTAAATGTGTTTTAAAATAATTTTTTAGAATGTATTTTTTTATTATTATAATAAATTCCTTGGAAATATATTAAATGAGTTGGATAATGCTTTTGTTTTTCAATAAAAATTTAAAAAAATATATATATATATATATATATATTTTTTTTTTTTTTTTTGTAATTTTTAAAATTTTCCGTATAAATTTTTAAAAAAAGAAAAAAAAATCCCAAAATACCCTTAAAAAAGTTATAAAAAAAACTTACCCTTCCTTCGTCTTAAAAATAAAATTTAATGAATTTGATCGACTTAAAAATAAAGTTTAATGAATTTATTGTAAAAGTTCGAGAGGGAATAGAAACAAAATAAAGAGAAAAAAGAAAAATAAATAAGTTCAGGGTCGAGAGGTTCTAACAATGATAATTGTCTCTACTAGATGGGTCGCTCTTCGCCACTTGAACACTATGCAAAGTAATCGCACGTGTTTAAACTCTTTAAATTTCAATAATACCCTTACCTCGTTTTTATTGGTATAGCTCCCAATAATACCGAGGTCGAGCAAAAAAAAAAGAAAATATATATATAATTAGGAATTGATAAGAAAATGGAAAAGATAAGATAAAGGGTTGAAAGAAAAGGGTATGGATGGAGACCATACAAAGACATGCTTTCCTGTAAAATGGAAGATCGTAACGTGGGGCCCACTAAATGCCCCAACTTTGACTATATAAAAATAATTTATGTTTTATTCGTTTTTTCTTTTTCTTTTCTTTTTTTTTTTTTCATTTTAATACTTGCTATTTTATTTTATTTTTCATAATTAATTTATTATTTGTTTTTTCTTTTTTTCATTATTTTCTTGCAATTTTATTAGGAATGATTTTTTTAAAAATATTTATTAATATAGCAAAATTATTCCCTAAATTTGATAAACAAAAATAAGTTGAGAAACTATAATTTTTATTTTTTAAAATTTTTACTTTAATTTTAAATATAGATTAAAAAATAAAATAACTTTGAAAGTAAAAATAGTAGTTAATAAACTAATAATGAGAAAATGATATTAACCCGTTTAATTTCTTTATAAAAAAAAAGTGAAGAAATCTATGTAACAGTAAGCGTAAGCTCATCCCTAGGAGATATTGTCAATTTTGATTCATTACGCATTGTCGTCAACCTCATAATTTTAAAACACATCTATTAAAGAAAAGTTTTCACCCTTAAAAAACTGTTTTGTTCCCTTTCCAACACATCTATTAAAGAAAAGTTTTCACCCTTAAAAAACTGTTTTGTTCCCTTTCCATCAACAGAGATCTCGCATCTACATCTAATCTTTAGCAATGTTCTGCTAACTCAATATCCTACCATCAATGTTAACGTCATTAAATGCATGCAACTAAATTAAATTGTCTAAATCATGAAAGACTAAAACATCCATTCAATCTGATATTGATCGACATCATATGTCGTCGACTCTAAAGGTAGTGGTTGATCGAGAATTTTCGAGGAGAGCTAAAACATGGACCAAAGTGCCCCCAATGATTGAAACAATAATTTTTTATTTTTCATTCTCTTAAGGGTGGGGATGATGAGAGAGAAAGAGAGCATCTCAACAAATCTGTGTAAATTTAACATCAATCAAAATTGTTTTGATTTTTGTTGCTTATTTTTAATTAATAGATTTGAAACGACAAGGTTTGGTCGTGTTCAAATCAACTTGAATGAACCATAAATAATAATACATTTTCAATCATGGGTTTTGAACATGGGGTCGATTGAGAAACCATCCCATGGACCCGGGAACATTTGAAACATTTTTTTGTTAGATAAATGGGACTGAAATTATATATATATTTGTTATTAAATATGTTGATTAATTAAAAAATATTAAAATTATATTGAAAAATGAAAACTTTAAAATTATTATTACTTTCTAAATAATAAACGAAAAAAATTGTACGTTAACCTCCATTTGTACGTCACGTATATCTTATAATTCAAGAAGAATAGATGGCGTTCGATCTTTCTAAATTTCTGAAGGATTAAAATTGCAATGCTCGTCAACGTTTATCGTCAAGATAACAACAGTTACTTAAACTAGATAGCCTTTGGCTATATATCTTTCAAGACAAAAGGAAGCAAAATAATTGCAATATTCTTGTGCGTAACTAGATGTTCGTGTCATATGCATGCATGTACCCATACACAAACTTACAAACATGTCTAATAATCCTATGTGTGTCCATATATTCACGAAGTTCAATGATTCGGATTTTAAAATGTCTAATAAACCTCTTTATATATCCATAAATATATGCAAAGTTCAATGAGTCAACTAACCTGCAACAACGGGTTAAGATATGTATTCGACTATTCTCGATCGAGTAGTCAAAGATTTGAATCCTGCACTCTCCCACCCACGTCTTCTAGAACTTGAAAAAAAAAACTTCCAATGATTCAAAGCTATCGAGATGTCTAAATTTGTCGTTCTACTTTTACTTCGACCTATGGTTAAGATAGGTATTAAACATATTCTTGATTGAGTTGTGAGAGATTTGAATCTTGTAGGCTCCCCACCCACATCTTCTAGAACTTTTAAAAAAAAAAAAAAAAAAAACTTTCAATGATTCGAAGATATCGAGAGATCTAAACAAGTCGTTCGACTTTTACTTCGACCTATTCTAGAAAAAGAACTCGTAGCAGCAAGAAACAAGTAAAGATTCAGAATGGATAGTTCCAGAACTGACCTCTATCTGATGTGGTGTTTTTACAGGTGGATTCTGCACAAAAAGCAACAAAGAAACACGAACAAAAATAAAGAAATCAAGAACAGGGAAAAGGATCAAGAAGAATGAACACAACAGAGGTACAGTATTATAGGCCAGGAAGATAATGTTAGGCCGAAATCTCGAACAGCCTGCAAAACAAAGGCCTACCATCCATCTTCAGCAGTGATAAAGAGAAGAAACAAAAAAAATATGGCAAAAATATGATGGGAACAAGTCATGTGCATACGGTATGGTCTTGATTCATGGAATTTGAGGAGGGGGTATTACCACAAACAGTATACTATCAAAAGATGTCGGGACCATGCGAAATCGACTCCTCATACCAACAGACATCTGAAAAAGAACAATGATTGAAATTTAGTTCCAGGTAGAGATCATCAATCAAGCTTTGCCTATTCATTACATTCTAGAATTGAAAATGCAATGTCCAAACTCCTTGTTCATAACCTGATAAGACAGTTCGAGTGAATACGTGGTATCATTGAAAAAGTCGAACCACCAACCGATGAATTATTGGGGGTCGTCACTCACACTGTCGTTGATCTCCGTTCGGGTATGAGCATTATGATGAGTAGTCTTGAAACGCATCCCTCCACTTTGATTCTTGGCTTTATAAAAGAAGTGACAAAGGTCAGTCGCTAAAAATGGAGAGAACAGCCACAAACACAAGAACCATACTCATTGAAACATTACCTGTGCCTTCCGCATTTGATCTTAGGCAACTTTCATATGACTATCACATGATGAAGCTTAAAGAACCATCCCTGTTTTAACTCAAGAATCTAATCACAATGGGGGGGGCTCATTTCATCAAACTTAATAATGGCCTATCAATGACGACTAATACATTATACTTGCATCTAAGCTTGGAATTTATTAGAATTCAACTGCCCCAACTATACTAATATTAGAGAAGGATACAGTCACATCTTAGGGGGCGGTGCATAGAGCATAGCCATACGATGGGTTCGGCTTCCTACATTGGAAGTACCCTAAAACATTTTTTGTTTTAAAAAAGTTTGCACCGATCCAAGCCCGAACTTTGGAGAGGTAACCTACAACAAAATTTTCAAAACTCGCATTTTAGTTACTATCCACATAATTGACGAGCCGATTCACATCAATTACATCAAAGAAAAAGAAATCAATCCTGTTCACAACATTGTAGAAGGAGCAGCAATCAATGAGTAAGAAATTCAGTGGCCAAGAAGAGAAACTTACAAGGATGATGGCAGACTTTAGAGAGCAATTATCATGACATCTCTCTACTGAGAGTTGCGAATGCAGGCATAACCTTCTTGTACTCTCTGCTGAGTCCTTATCTTAATTTCATAACCACGATTTGCCCTTTTTTGTGGCATTTGTGGTGTCAAAAAGAAAATTTCGATCCACATGTCATGGAACGAAACCAAAATATTCCAATTCATTAAACATGCTTAAAAATAGACAGGTCAATAAAACAACTAAAACATTGATAGCCAAATGGAAAAATTGATGATACATAATCTTGGCACAATCTCCAGCAAGTTAGTCAATCAATTGTACAGTCATATTCTAAATCCTTTGATAATTGTGGTCCTGGTGAACATGGCAGGAATTTTGAGATGGTAAGAGGCACACATATTTCATCATTATTTTGACAACCGTCCTTATAGAACATCAACAAAAGCTCCCACTGCTACCTACTACCGTCCATAAGGATGATAACGACCACTTGGAGTACTCCCTGCACCATCGTATCCTCCTCCTCCTCCTCTACTTCCATAGATTGAGCCTCTACCACCAGCCGGGTATCCAGCGCCAATGCCCATATCGTAGCTACCTGCATACCCACCAGTATTAGGAGCACCACCGGTGTTATACGCGCTATAGCTCTCGTCAGGTCCACCATAACCACCTCTCAAATCATAACCTCTGCTAAAGCCAGATCCATAACGAGCTGAATACCCCATAGAAGGGTCTTCCCTGTATGCTCCAATGCTACTAGTACCATACATTCCATAGCCACTAAAATCACTTCCACCATATCCACCATATCCACCATAGCTACCACCTCTAGCACCGTATGGTCCACCTGCCCTAAAACCACCACCATACCCGGCACCTCCAAACTCCCCATATGCATCACCATAGCCACCACTGTAACTTGGCCTTGAATCATGGTATCTCTTTGAAGGGGCGGGAGGTGGATTTGCCTTTTTCGGCTCTGCCTTCTTGATCTCCACCTTTAAAACAAAGAATCATGAATCTTAACTGATAAAATGACTTCAACTGATGAATATATTTAGTAAAGAATTTCTATTCTTATGTTGTACTTGTACATATGACCAATACAATGAAAAAATCATACAGGAATAGATATAAAACCTCATTGCAATTAACTTTTTCTTTTCACCATGTATCTTAATTTGATAAGCTTGTGATTAAAAAAATGGCTTTCTGTAAGAGACAACGGGTAGCAACCGAATGAGCTTTGGTTATGAAAATGTTGAAAATTTGATTCCATCCACTTTTATTTTCTTGGTTTAAAATGTTTTAGTATTAGAGTCAAAAAACTGGAAAAAGTACTCAAACAAACAAAGCACTGCTTCAATATATATATATATATATATATATATATATAAATGTAAACTAGTAGAAAATGGATATATGTGGTATATATACCATTTTCTACTAGTTTACATCTACCTTGCTTACCAATGTTTTCCAAAATCATTTTGCAAAATGGATTTCAAGATCTAAAATTTTTTAACCTTCACTCCAAATGAACACTGAACAACTCTCGCAAGAAATAAATTTGAGGCTTCATATAGACATTTCAATTGAATAATTTAGTGCCTAGGGGTAACATAGCCTTAGTTCAATAAATTGTATTCATGTACATATAGATAGATTAAGAAATTTATAACTTGAGTGAATGACAGGTTCAAAGTGGAACTAATAAGAAATACTAACTACTTTGACAGGACTTTTGGACTTTTCAAATCAAATATCTCTTTAGAATCATATTTGTTTGAAAAAGGTTCAGATTCCAAAATCCAATAAATACAAAATAAATACGAAGGCCATGCAACCACAAGAGCATTCGTTGCTCAAACAGAATTGAAAAAATGATAATTCCTCAAAAACAACTAGCCCATCAAAATTATTTTCTATAGAAGACAGAAAGTGAGAATGTGAGATTAGTTCAGCTAGGAAAGAACTCTGCTGACCTGACTGCCGGCAAACTCAAGCCTGTTTCCGTTTGCCAAGAGTTCATCAACTGCTTGCTCTGTCTCAAATGTAATGAAACCAAACCCACGAGACCGACTAGTGGAGTGGTCACGCATAATCTGGTGTTCCTGAACCTCGCCGTATTGCATAAAAAAATCCCTGAACTCATCTGCTTGACACTTAAAAAAGTGAGCACGCTATACCTCATAGTACCATCTAAACATTAATTCATGTAAACAATAAGTTACCTTCGTCTACAGATGTCGGAATTCCACCAACAAAAATCTTCTTGGTCTTGAAATCTCGAGAACTGGAAGAACCTTTGGGTATTGTTCGCTTGATTTCCACCTAAAGTTAAGTCAAAGTTTGAGCTTGAAATCATTGAAACCTAACAGCTAACTCAAAATCAACACTAAATGCAGGCCTACATGTTTCCCATTAATAATATGTGAGTCCTCAATGACTTTATCTACCACAGAGGGATCGGCATAAGTCACAAACCCGAATCCGCGGGGATGACCAGTCTTCCGGTCCTTCATTATAACGGAGTCCGTAATTTCTCCATATTCACCGAAATGGTTAACAAATTGTGCTGCAAAATAATCAATTGAAACCTCCACTATTACAATAACAACAAAACAACAATTCGTAGGAAACGCACAACCGTAAGAAAAAACTAACCGGAAGTTGTTTCCCTCGGTAAACCTCCCACGAAGATTTTCCTGCAGCAGCAATCAAATAACCAAAAAACAGGGATCAAAAAACATAAAACCAAACGTCACAACCCTATCTCCGCGATTTCATCACGAACCCCATTCCCGCACCACAAAATACTCTAAAAACAAAAAAATAACCCCGACAAGGATAACTTACCCAGCACTGGCCCCGTCGCCATGAGAGGGACGGTCATGTCTACTCCCATCGTCTTCATGGTTCGAGGTCTTGGGGTCGTCGTGTTCGCCATTAGTAACACCATCATTTACCTTGAAATCCATGGAGTTTTCCGACATTAATGGAACAGAGGAGCTTGAAGAGAGGGAGGATTAAGAGAAGTGAACAAGGAAAATGACTAAGCCCTAGAAGACATGTGTTGATGCTCGCTGGTTTCGCAGCGCCGAGTACGGAAAAATGGCGCCCTTAAACCCTAGAATTCGCAATGCGCCACAACCTCGTGCCAGGCCCGCCAATTCACCGTGCTATAAATATACTGGTTTCTTATCTGCTGCGCTCCGGCCTATTTTAATTGCGTATAACCGGAATTTTCTACTTAAATTACAAATTTAACCCTACCATTTAAAAAAAAAAATTAAATTGAAACTAATTTAAATGCATTTTATTTTAAAATTTATGTAAATAAGTAAACAAAAGGCTAAATTATAAGAAATATTCCTAAATTTCGTCACTTTTTTAAAAAATACACTATTTCTTTTTTAAAAATGAATATTACCATTACTTCGAGAATGAGCGCTCGTGTGTTCGTTCTCGAGCTAATGTGGGTTTACAAGAAGAGTGGATCTTCAGTGATGCAACTATCAGCCATTAGATCGTTCTTTTAGTTTGATAAAAGGTCGAAGACCTAGAAACTATGAACTTTTTTCTCGGAGTCCACAAACTATGACACCCTGTTAACTTATCGGTCTAAAGAGTAAACCATTTGAAGCAATCATCGCCCTTACAGGCCATAATCCACTGGATTAGTCATCGGGTCGCTAATGTGCAGACTCGATGTGAAACGAGCTGTCACTTGGTGCAACTTCCGTCGATCACCAAGAGAAGAACGAGCAGCATAAGAGCGAAATACAACATTTTTAGTTAAACTCGATCTAACGTCAACCATGAAGTTAACGACGTAACTCATAAAAACAATAGATAAAAAGGGGGCAAGATTTTAATCTTAAAATGAATGACGAGATTGAATACTGAGAACGAACATGGTTAACTAATCACAGTTGAGGAGTTTCACAGAGAAAGATAATAAGGCTGTAGTAAAATCTATGTGCAGTTGGTCATAAAGGTATTCAAAAAACTCGATAATCCGAAGGAAAAAAAAACTTGTTAAACTCTACTCGACCTGTATGATTCGTGTTGAGTTGTGACATACCACATCGGTTTGAGATGGGAACGAAGTATTGTTTATAAAAGTGTAAAAACGTACCACGAACAAACACGTTTAAAAACCACATTCTAACGGTAAGATGTAATTGACCAAAACGGATAAATCTGTTAGCAGTGAACTTGAGCTAACAAACTTCTTCCTAATAGAGGCGTTTTAAAACCGCGAACCTAATGGCGAGACTAATGGACTAAAGTGGAGAAACATCTCTCTAATATACGCCTTTTAAGACTATGAGGCTGACTGCGAGACTAATCGAACAATTATATATATATATATAATTGATTTTATTTTATTTATTTATTTTACAAATGCCGTCAGCGGAGTATTCAAGCCAGATGCAACCGACAGCTGTCGGGAATAACGAAACTGTATAATAAAAACGACGGCGTTTCAAGGATTGAGATTGCTTTACCTTGCTTTTAGGTAAATTGCAAGTCTTTAATTGAGTGAAGCCAAGAATAGAACGTTAACTTAGACTATTATTTATTTATTATTATTTGTTCGAATTAAAATTAAAACGAGTTTTTTAATTTTTAAATTTATGTCGAATAATTTTTAAAAATAATGTTTATTTAATTTTTTTTGACCCACTTTTGATATTTTTCATTATTATTTTTTTTTAATAAGTCCATAAAACTAATTAATCCGTTTTAAAAAATGTTTAAAAATGAGTTTTTGTGTTATTTTATTATAATTTAATATTTTTTTTTTTTTGGAAGTCAAATTAAAACTCGAATTTTTAAAATTTTAATTTTGTATTGAATATTTAAAAAAAAATTAAAATTTTCGATCTTTCAACTTTAAATAAAAAATTAATGATTTAAAATTTAGTAAAATAATTCAATAAAAGACCGAACATGAATATAGCTCTAAATTAACTATATAGACTAATTTTACAATATGTTAAAGTACGAGGACCAAATTTAAATATTTAAAAGATTAATTATTGGTGTTTTTTTTTTTTTTTTTTTTTTTTTTTTTTTTTTTTTTTTTTTTTTTT
>NW_019272027.1:3380188-3399692 GCF_002738345.1 Cucurbita maxima
TTTTTTTTTTTTTTTTTTTTTTTTTTTTTTTTTACAATTATATTTGTAAGAAAATTACCCAATATTGTTGCTAAGTTATTTATTCTTGTACCCTACAAAATAGGTTTAATTAAAATTTTGACCCCACCCTTTTGGAAAATAGCATTTGGGCCCAAGAAGCAATGTCCGACCAAACATTGAGGTATCTCTTTGTCTATTTACTCCAATTTGAGAAAGACCCCAATTAACGTTAGTTTACTACTATCAGATATTGTCTGTTTTGTTTCGTGTATCATCATCAATCTCACGATTTTAAAACACATCTATTAGAAAAAAGTTTCTGCACTTATAAATAATGTTATGTACCTCCCTCCAATTAACGTGAGACCTCACAATCTACCCCTTTAGAGTCCTAGTGTATTTGTTGACACACTGTCTTGGAACATGGTTTTGATACCATTTGCAACAACTCAAGTCCACTGTTAGTCGATATTATCCGCTTTTGCCCATTACATATAGCTAACGATTTTAAAACGTGTATACTAAGTATAAGTTTATCTGTAATTAATGTTTTGTTTCCTTTTTCAACTAGTGCGATACCTCGTAAGAATAATATAGATATTCAACAAGGGTCGAACAGTGTGGATGATAATTCTACACGAGGTATTAAGTCGTTTAAAGACTATAACTCGAGCCTTTATTAAACCCATATCGAGGAAGACAACAAGTTGCAATTGTAGTATTTGCATTGAATAATTCTTCTCGAGAAATGATGATTATTTTTCGAGTTTTATAAGATAAGGAATCGTTTAAGTGGAACCTTTTATTAGGTAAAAGCAATAGAAGAAAGAATTGCTTGAATGAAAGGTTTGCTTTGGACAATTACTTGTAAGTTCTTGAAATCCACAAGGACTACTTTCTCTCTCCTCTATTCTCTCTCTTAAACCGATTCACGGCGGAGAGAAACTCGACGGGTTTCTTGGAATCTCCATAACTTGAAGTGGGTCGAGAAGATTCTGAAGAAATATTGAAGGAACATGAACGAATTTTAGAGAGAGAAAGTTAGAGAGAGAGAGAAGAATTTGGATAGGATCGATGGATAGCTTGCTCTGCGATGAATTGATTCAAGAAATTTTTCAAAAGCTACCGTCGCCGTCGTCTACCGCTGTGTCTCTGGTGTCGAAGCGGTGGCTCCGACTTCACCGGACCTCCAAAACCGCCTTGTCTCTCCGCCTATGCGATTCCTCTGTTTCATCTCTCTCGTCTCTCCTCTCCCACTACCCCTTTCTCTCATCCCTTTCAATTCTCTCTGCCGATTCCTCCGCCGTGCCGACCGCCACTCTTTCCACCCAAGTCATCTGGAAAATCCGCCGTTTCTGTACAAATCTTCAGTCTCTAAGACTCCTCGCCGGTCCTGTTTCTCTCTCATCGCTTATTTCTCTATCCTCTGTTTGTACCCACCTCGCTTCTCTCTCTATCAACATATCTCGGCCGTTGAATTTCCGGTGGGTCGTTAATTTTCCATCTCTGAAATCGCTCTCCATCTCGGTTAGCTCCGGCGAGGGTTTTGAAATTGAGTTGAATTCCGACGATTGGGAGTGGGAATCGGCGGATTTGGCGATTCAGAACCTCTGTTTATCCGGTCTCCGCGCCGGCGATTGGGGCGCCGGCTGGCTGTGGCGGAGCTGCAAGAATCTCCGACAATTGCAACTCCATAGCTGCGAGACCGTCGGCGATGGTGGGTCGTTTTCGTCCTTTGTCGAGTGTTTGCCAAGCCTCCATGAAGTTGAGCTCCGAACTTGCCGGAGCATAGCCGACGGCGTTCTGATGAAATTAGCAGACAATTGCCGGAATCTTACCTCCCTCCTCGTCTACGACGGCGGCAGTAGAGAAGGTAGATTAAAGTAAATTCATCCCTTCCTTACCATTAGATTAAATTTTGATTCGTTATTAACTTATAGAACAATTGCATTAAAATTGGTAGTGTACTCGACCCGCTTTATCTACTATAGTTACTGCATTAAAAAATTATTACTGCTTTGTCCACTATGGTTACTGCTTAAGATTACTTTGTTCTACTATAGTTACGATTTTATCCACTATAGTTACGGCTTAAGATTACTTTGTTCTACTAATAGTTACTATTTTATCCCCTATAGTTACTGGTTAAGATTACTTTGTTCTACTATATTTACGGTTTGATCCACTAGAGTTACAACTTAAGATTACTTTGTTCTACTGTAGTTACTGCTTTATCCACTCTAGTTGCTGCTTAAGATTACTTTGTTCCCTAAAAGATTTCTTCCCTCAATTTTTTTCTTTGCTTCTTTTATTTGTTTCGATATATTTCGATCATGGGTCAAATTCAACAAAGGTCTACTCCGATTCCTCAACGACCCTCGGACCGAATTGCAGAGTCTAGACCTTCGTCTTCCTCTCGACCTCAACAACCAGCATCTCACCGCCATAGCCGCAAACCTTCGAGGTCTCTCATCTCTCTGGCTACAAAGTTGCTGTCTCGTCACCGGCGATGGTCTAAAAGCCATCGGCCTCGCCCTCGGCCCCTGTCTCAAGGAACTAGCGTTAATTAACTGCGACGTCGTCGCGAGAGAATCGGGGTTGCTAGCCACCATGGGACAGAGCTTGAAGCAATTGAAAACTCTGAACTTATCTTACAATGAGACGTTGCTTGACAAAGACTTCAGCTCCATGATCATCTCTTGCAGCTCCATTACAGAGCTTAACCTCCGGGGTTGCAAAGGGCTGACCGGAGCCTCCATTTTGGCCACGTGGCGGAGCTGCAAGAACTTGGAGGCCATTGACATTGTTCAATGTCCAAGAATTCAGGCCAGTGCTTTGGAGCTATGTGTGCTGAATTTGCCCAGGTTGAGACAGCTCAAGGTTGAAGACGACAGGGTTTCCGACATCGTCGGGAGCTCAGTGTCACGCCGATTCGTCGATATTGTTGTTTGATTCAAATGGGGTCGAAGAAAACCCAATTTTAAGATCATATAAATAAGAAGGATGATTCATAAATTATACTCTTTCGTGTTGGAATAAATGTTCTATGTTTACGTAAAAATAAAATTAGAGTTTATTTCTTTGTTTGTTTTTTAATTATAATATTACCGTTCACTTCTCATAAACGTCACAAAATTGGATCTTAGAGTATAAATTTATTAGAAAGTCGGGCAGAGAATTAAGGTGGAAACGATGGGAAAGAAGTCGAGACATGTATGAATTAAGCTTGAAAAAAGGCATAAATCATCAATCCGCTCCATTTATCTAACAGTAAAAAATTGTTTCGCATTCCCTGTATAGAAGTGGATTCCCGTTTAAAGCAGATCCTAGCAAATAAAGTAAATACGAGCATTTAAAGTATTGGATATTCGTATTTTTTATTACAAATTATAGCTGATCGATTTTTTCAACACGAGCATAATTTAGTTATAATTATTATTAAGCTGCATTCACAATATTGTATTAATTTTATTTTTAATTATCTAAAAATTATTTAACTAAAATCTTCCTTCAATAACAATTATACATCGACCATCCTTAATTATATTATTAATATTGGTACTTATCAAATAGATTAATTAAATTATTTTGGTTTTTTAAAAATATTTATTAAATAAAAAACAGCATTTTTAATTTTTTTTTATGGGAAGTGTGGTGTTTTTAAAAATATTATTGTAAAATTAAAGAAAAAAAGGGGCAGGAGATGAGCTGTCAAATTATTTATTTATTTATTTAAAAAAAATGAATTTGTCAAAGCAGCTTTTAGTTTGAAACAGACGTACCAACTCTATTTTTATTTATTTATTTATTTTTTGTAATTTTCTTTTTTCATTTACTTTATTATTAAATTAATAATATAATTTGAGTGGTCAAAATTTTGAAAATAACCTTTTATGTATATTTTCAAATTTTTTAAATATTATTAATAAATACCGTTGTGTTATATATTTTGTAGCTAATGAAAAAGGAATAAAAATAAATAATTATTTGTCTTTTTTTTTTGCTCCAATTACTCACGTCCACGTGGATGGTTGCACCGCCAATGTAATTGCCACCGCATAATTAACGTTTTGTTTTAATTTACAAAATAATCAAAATCATAAAAGCCGATTGATTTAGATTTTTTTTTTTAATTTTTTGGGCTATGTTGAATTTATGATAAATAAAATTTTTTATCGAGACTCGACCAACCTGAAAATAGGGTTTACAACTCAACTATGTCTTCCTTGTTTGTCACTAACTTATCAACTCGAAATTTCAAGTTGGTCTAAAAAATTTTTCCAACCTATTCCGAAATCCCGTTAACATACGGTCCAATGTCTAACTTTGATACTACGTGTAACAGTGTACGTCCACTGCTAGCAGATATTATACTATTTATGATGAATTTTCGTTCAAAGGCTTCCCCTAAAGGTAATCCAACCCATCTCGAAATCTCGTTAGCATACCGTCCGATGTCTAACTTTGATACTACTTGTAACAGTGTACGTCCACTGCTAGCAGATATTATACTATTTATGATGAATTTTCGTTCAAAGGCTTCCCCTAAAGGTAATCCAACCAATCTCGAAATCTCGTTAGCATACCGTCCGATGTCTAGCTTTGATACTACTTGTAACAGTGTACGTCCACTGCTAGCAGATATTATACTATTTATGATGAATTTTCGTTCAAAGGCTTATCTCGAAATCTCGTTAGCATACCGTCTGATGTTTAACTTTGATACTACATGTAACAGTTTAAGTCCACTGCTAGCAAATATTATTCTATTTATGACGATTTTCCGTTCAAAGACTTCCCCTAAAGGTAATCCAACCCATCTCGAAATCTCGTTAGCATACCGTCCGATGTCTAACTTTGATACTACTTGTAACAGTGTACGTCCACTGCTAACAGATATTGTACTATTTATGATGAATTTTCGTTCAAAGGCTTCCCCTAAAGGTAATCCAACCCATCTCGAAATCTCGTTAGCATACCGTCTAATGTCTAACTTTGATACTACTTGTAACAGTTTAAGTCCACTGCTAGCAAATATTATCCTATTTATGACGATTTTTCGTTCAAAGACTTCCTCTCAAGGTGTTAAAAGGATGTTTTCACATATTTATAAGAAATGTTATGTTCTCTTCTCCAACCAATGTCGAATCTAGCAAAATGATTATTAAGTTCTCAATCCTTTCAATTATTAAAAAAAAATAATAAATTATTTTAACGTTTTCAATAAAAATTTGAACTTTAAAAATAATTAATATGTTCATGAATTTTTAATTACGTGTCTAACCGGTATCTAATTTTAAAAAACGTTTTGTTTAGATTTGTGTATAATATAAACATATTTAACAAATTTTTAAATCTTAAGATAAAATATAATTTTTTTAATATTTTAATTTTACGTCTAATAAAATTCTTAAATTAAAAATTTATTAAATATTATTTAAAAATTTAATCACTTTTTAAACATTTGATAAATATTGATATAAGAAATTATTTGTTATAAATTTAGAAACCAAATAAATAAATGAGTACGAAACTTTTATTTATTTTATTTATTTTTTTAATTCAACAATTAAAAAGTGAAAAAAAGTGGAAAATTCAAAAGAGAGGGGAGGGTGTCGAGCGCCGTTCGCCGAGCGTGAGCGAAAGGGGCGGACTCCCGGTCATTCAGCAATCAATCGAGATAGCGGAGCTCGAGGAGGCCGAGGCTATGGCGACGGAGTCGTCGGAAGGAGAAGACGATGTGAAGCTTACAGGAGGAAATCAAGTTCTCGTGGTTGAAGACGATCTCAGAGAAATGGGGAAAAAGGCCGCTTGGAGTGTTAGCTCGTGCAAACCTGGGAATGGCGTCTCCGCCCTACGCGATGATAACCTTGAAACTTATTGGCAGTTGAAATCCCCTCTCTGCAGTTCTCCTTATGTTTGCGGCATGAAATTTTTTGTTTCATATTGCTAACACTGTTGGTTACAGATCTGATGGCGCTCAACCTCATTTGGTGAACGTTCAATTTCAGAAGAAAGTGAAATTGCAGGTATGAGATTGTGACTCTTATAACTTCGAACTGTTAGAATTCTATTTGAGGTCGAAATGTTGAGGAATAATTGGGGATTTTTGCAGCTGGTTGTTCTCTACGTAGATTTTAAGCTTGACGAGAGCTACACGCCGAGTAAGGTATCTATTCGCGCAGGGGACGGCTTCCATAATTTGAAGGTAACTCATAATTTTCAGGATTTCTCTCCAAACATACAAGTTTTAATCATTTTGAATATATTACTTTGGTTGAATTTAGGAAATAAAAACCGTGGAGCTCGTTAAGCCAACTGGTTGGGTTTATTTATCATTGTCCGGAAGTGATCCAAAGTAAGTGTAGAACATCAACAACACTTACCATTTTCTGTTGTTTTTTTTGTCCGTTTTCTTCATAAAATATCTTCGCTTCAGTGAACTGTTCTTGTTTGACTCAATCTTGGATTTTAGATGAAGCGCCAAATAATAGATGCAGTTGTTAGGATCAGATATGGGTTATCTTGGGTTTAATCTCAATATGCCTCAACATTGTTCTTATCTAGAGTTTTGTTTTATCCCTTAAACTATTGGTGACAGGACTAGTATTTCCTTGAGTTAATAATAAAGTAGTTTGTTGAAACCTCTTATCATAATAATTCAATTGCCTCGTTATTCTTGGTTCATCGGGAGGGATACTTCTAAAATAAGAGTTGGAACAGACTTCACGAGTTTGATTTGATAAGGAGCGTTTATATCACGAAAGATTTATTGAGTTTGATAGCTTGTGCTAGAAATACTGAAACATAGGCAAGAAAATTAAAAGTTATAGCTCCCAATCAGAGAGGCGTTGCCCTCTTCACTTTTAGCTACTCACTACCAGCCTACCCCTCTGATAGGCCCCTCTTTTTATCCTTAGTATTACAAAAGAGGGCGTCCCGCCACCTGACTAAATGCCTCACACTTCCATTGTGCAAGAACAGTCTAACACTAACCCCCTTACATTTAGGCATGCACTTTCTCCTAGTAGATAATGCAATTGGGAGTTTTCCACCCCTATTGAGATTGTTCTTTTGAATTTGCAGTTTACCTCTTTCATATTCTTCTTAGTGACAATTGATGATTTTTCCTTTTAGGCACCAAAAAAAGTATTTTCTTTTGTTGGCCATGACTAAGTGACTACGATCAAAACTGGATCCTCTCGATTATCTCTCTCTACAACTGGTCTCTTTTTTCTCTCATTTGCTCATATCCACATCTTCTCTAAACATGGACACATGAATTTCATACTTCCTACTTGGGATCTAGCAGGAGTCATCCACGAAGCCAATGGTGAAGCTGTAAAGGCCCAAGCCCACCGCTAGCATATATTGTCCTCTTTGAACTTTCCCTTTCAGGCTTTCCCTCAAGGTTTTTAAAATGCGTCTACTAGGGAGAGGTTTCCACACCCTTATTAAAGGTGTTTTGTTGTCCTCCCCAACCGATGTGGGATCTCACAATCCACCCTCCTTGGGGGGCAGCGTCCTCACTGGCAATCGTTCCCTTCTCCAATCGACGTGGGCCCCCTATTCACTTCCCTTTGGGGCCAGTGTCCTTGCTTGCTGGCACACCATCTCGTGTTCACCCCCCTTTGGGGCTCAGTCTTCTCGTTAACACATCGCCCAGTGTCTGGCTCTGATATCATTTATAAAAGCCTAAGCCCACCGCTAGCAGGTATTGTCCTCTTCTGCCTTCCCCTTTCGGACTTCCCCTCAAGGTTTTTAAAATGCGTATGCTAGGGAGAGGATTCCACACCCTTATTAAGGGTGTTTCGTTCTCCTCCCTAACCGATGTGGGATCTCACAGAAGCAATACAAAAATTGCTTGGAGAAGGGGATTTGGTTGTATGTCCTGAAAGGACACGGGAGTCGTATTTATTCAGTCCACTTTTTGCTGAGTTGACTTATGAAATTGTGCTGGTTGCTATGAATACGAGTATGTTTTATTGGACAACAACCATGTCAGACAGTGGATTAAAATGGTTGGATCCAATTTCCTTTTGATGAGTCTGAGCCAAGTGACGGCAATGATTGTTCTTCCTAACATTTCGAGGGAATTGTCATGTGCTGGAGGGAAATCTAGTTGTGAGGTTGCTAATTAGATATAAAGACATTTGGCTGATGTTTTGGGATTTGAATGTACTAAGTTTATGAGAAAGGATAAGTACTTTGATATGAGATTGGGAATGATGGATTGTCCAAGAGAAAAAATCTTAATTATCTTTAGTTAAAAAGATGAGATTGGGAATGATGGATTGTCCAAGAGAAAAAATCTTAATTATCTTTAGTTAAAAAGATGATTATTATTATTATTTTGGTAATAACAAACTGATATTGGACATTAGCAAATGAGAGAGGAAAAACATACACATTGAAGAGAGAGAGAGAGAGAGGGGAGAGAGATAATAAAGGGGTTTTTTTTTAGAGTGAGAAGATAATAAAGAAATGAAATTTTAGAGAGAGAGGGGAGAGAGATAATAAAGGGGTTTTTTTTAGAGTGAAGATAATAAAGAAATGAAATTTTAGAGAGAGAGGGGATTGTTTTCATTTTCACTGGAGAAGAAGCTCTGAAACAGCATAGAGGGGAATAAAGGAGGAAGAAGAAGGGTAGGAGAAGAAAGAGAGACCAATTTCACATAAGCTAAAAAAATAAAATCAATTGTCAAAACATTTTTCCGTTGCTCAACTATTCGTCAGGGGACCATTCCGAAGGCGTCCTTGGGGTGATCTCGTAGTTCCTACGGGGTGGAGATGATGGGACTTAGTGATTCGACGGTGCCGAGTGGAAGGGCCGTATTTTTTTGAAACGATGACCTACGAGCACGGAAGAGTTTTGAACTTTTTGTTAAAGGTGAAGGACTAAACTATCAGTTTTTGAAATGTAGAGACCGAATAGAAACTTGTCTTCAAACCAAAGGATCATAAGCGTATTTTACCCATTAATTTACGTTGTAAATTTGTGCACTTTCATTAGCTTATTCTTTGATTAGGATCAGTTTGTGATATTGCTACCAATATCCCATTGGAAAGCACGATTTGTCTTTTTTAGTTATTAATTAAACCTTTTTATAACCAGAACATCTTTTAGATACTGCCTTCTGAAGTGTGATGATTGATGGATATATATCGAAAAGTCTAAACCTAACTATCTTAGTGATATGGTAATAAAAAAATGGAGGTAATTCTCTATATCAGGCCATTGATATGAACTGAAAAATCTGCTATTCCATTAGTTCATGAATCTGGATATGAATTATCGGTCTGAATAGGTGATCTGCTAATGAGTTCAGAAGAAGTTCACAGGATAAGTTGATCTAGTTCCACATTAGTCAGTAAATTATAGATAAGGTCGGACTCCTTATTACAGTATGGGTGGAAACTTATATATATATAGGCACCACATGAGAAGCAATTTCATTGATGGTAAAGAAATGCATCCTATACCCGAAGCTTGCTTGCAAGGAGAAATGGTGAAAATATGGGGAAAGTGAGCGGTCTCAGAAATCTCTCCCTACCATACGTGTTTTAAAATCGTGAGGCTGACGACGGTACATAACGGACTAAAGCGGACTATATCTGCTAGCGGTGGACTTGGGTTAACAAGTGGTTTCAAAGTCAGACACCGAGCAGTGTGCCAACGAGGACATTGGGTCCCCAAGGGGGGTGGATTATGAGATCCACATCGGTTGGAGAGGGAAACGAAGCATTCCTTATAAGGGTGCGGAAACCTCTCCCTACCATATGCATTTTAAAACCGTGAGGCTGACAGTGATACGTAACGGACCTAAGTGGATAGTACTTGCTAGCGGTGGGCTTGGGTTGTTACACTTGACAATCATCAAGCCCCTTTTTGATAGAAAGGAGGATCTTGTCCCATTTGATCAGATGAATTCCCGCATTCTCAATATTGCATTACGATAGGAAATTCCTATAAATACTTTATATAGTTGGCACACTTTTGGTGGCATTGTGAATAGGGATAAGTAGTATAGTTGAAGGTTGGTTAATGCGGCTTGTGGCGTCTATAAGAGGAAGGGAATCCGTAGAAATATGAGAATTCCTCCTAAGAGTGTTGCTTTTTCTTTCATCCTTCTTAAAAGGCTTCTTTCTTATTATGTGTCCGGGTTGGCCTAGTGATCAAGGACCACATAAATAACGAAGGATTTAGGGAGTACGAGTTCGGACAAACACCTACTCAAAATTTAATATCCTACGTGTTACTTAACAACTAAAAGTGGTAGGATCAGAAGGTAGTCCCATGAAAATAGTTGAGGTTCGCACAAGCTGCCTCCGATACTCATGAATTATATAACTTACACGTCTCTAAGGGACACTCAAAGCCTTCAACTCATTTAGAACAATTACACTTTGCAGGGATACATTTGTGAACACTTTTATGTTGCAAATTGCTGTTCTATCAAATCACCTCAATGGCAGGGATACTCATGTCCGGCAGATCAAAGTTTACGGGCCTCGACCGTGAGTAGTTATGCTTTTATTCTCGACAATTGCAGGATCGCTTATCATCGACACCATCAATTTTAACTACTTTCCATATTCCATCGAATGCAGGAACCCAATTCCTCATCAACCATTTCAATTTACTTCAAGAGAGTTCATCACTTATTCTACTATAAGATGACCAAAAAAAGCTGACGAGACATGACTGATGCTTGTTCCAACAGCAAAAACCAATTTGTATGTATATTTTGTCTCAAGTTATATAGAATTCTTGTGACCTTACCAATTAATCAACCCGAATCACATCGATAATTTTTTAACCAGGAAGTCGTGTCGTATTTAGGTAGTTGAAAGTAGGACTGTACCTCGAAAACTTTAGGAGATTCGATTTTTTTTAACTGTCATGTAATATTTATTGCAAAGGAAACACAAACTGTAGCTTAGTCTAGGCTCATAGCGGAAGGTACTGTGGAGAACAAGGAGACTTCACTCCTGGGATGGTTTTTTTCGGTTAAATTACCAGTTTAGTTTCTGAATTTTCTGTATCGGTGTCTAAAAGGTTCGTGTTGGTTGGTGGAACTTTTCGTTTTATGTCTAATTCGTTAGAATTCTAAATTTTCAATTTCATAAGTTTTAGAACTATGTTTAATTTGCAAACTACGAACACTCTAATATCCGTTTATGATATAACATTGCATTTTGTGTTTAATTGAGAGCACATGTCCAGGGACCCGAATATGATCCAATCGTACATTTAGAGTTTCACTGTATCGAGGAGACAATTTGAGTCATGAGATTCACGTGATGCACCCATTCAAGTAGTATACTGAATTAAATTCATGAATACCAAAAATAGGTTTGCATAGACACGAAACAAATCTCGACCCCATGACCCCATGTGATTCGATAAGAGGACGGATAGTTCCATTTTTATATATTTAATAAATAATAATTACATCTACAATATTTAAAAGATACAATGAGTTCTAGAACTAGAAAGTAAATGGTATTGTAATTCTACAAACTATGATGGTCTTTTAGCCGTCGATGTCATCGTCAATATCGTCAACCTCAATCACCAGTTTCTGCAATCTAACGCCTCTGCAAGAGATGATCGTTGTGGTACTCTCTGTTAAACGTAGAATAGATCATACCTGTATATAGTAAGAACCTCTTACTATATACAGATATGATATATTTTGCGTTTAACACCCCCTTAATCTGGATGATGTACTACTAAGTTTAGATTGCGCCTAAAATTGTTAAAAGAAGAAGCTGGCAATGGTTTTGTCATGATATCGGCGAGCTGATCCTTGGAAGAAATTAGTCGAACATCAAGCTGACGAGTCGATACTCGTTCACGAACGAAGTGATAATCAACCTCAACATGCTTCGTCCGTCGATGAAATATTGGATTGGCGGATAGGTAGGTGGCACCAATGTTGTCACACCACAGGCTAGGCGCTCGCGCTTGCGAGATCTCGAGCTCACGCAAGAGAACTTGGATCCAAATTAATTCGGCAGTGGCATCAGCAACCGCCTTATATTCGGCCTCCGTACTAGAACGAGAAACTGTTGATTGTTTCCTCGAACTCCAAGAGATAAGATTGCCACCAAAAAAGATCACATAGCCTCCAGTGCTTTGACGATCATCAGGATTCACGGCCCAATTAGCATCCGAAAAGGCACTCAACAAATCAGTGCTGGACTTTGTAAGACACAAACCCATATCAATAGTGTCATGTAGATAATTGAGAATTCGTTTGATTGCCGCTCAATGTATAGATGTTGGGGACAACATGAACTGACACACTCTATTGACACATAATGATATATCAGGACGTGTTAGAGACAAATATTGGAGAGCACCAACGACACTCCGATAGCGAGTAGTATCCTCAGGCGAAAGCTTTTCACCACCATCCAATAACAACTTCTCACTAGGAAGCATATGTGTGGACACACATTTGGAGGTGAGCATATTGGTTCTGGACAATAAATCTTGAATGTATTTATGTTGTGTCAGAATAAGTCCATTGGAAGTATGGCGGACCTCAATCCCAAGAAAATAACTCAAATGCCAAGATCCTTGACGACAAAATCATCCTGAAGCTGTGTAAGAAGTTTCTCAGTAGCCGTAGAAGATGAGCTGATAATAATAATGTCATCAACATAGATGAGGATATACATCTGAATGACCGTCTTGTTAAAAATGAAAAGAGAAACATCAGCCTTTGAAGGTGTAAAATCCAGCTGTAATAGTTTGGAGCTAAGACGAGAAAACCAGACACGCGAAGCTTGTTTAAGGCCATAAAGCGACTTATCCAGCTTGCAGAGATAACTAGGGTGTTGAGAATCCATGAATCCAGGGGACTGCTTCATATAAACATCTTCATTAAGAAAGCCATGAAGAAAAACATTTTGAATATCAATCTGCCGAATAGCCCAACCACGAGAAATAGCAAGAGACAATAAGAGCCGAATAGTAGTGAGCTTAACAATTGGACTAAAGGTATCATCTTGATAGGACTCATCCATCCTATGCCAGCATCGGATAGCAGTATGCCCCACTTTGCCGCAGATCTGGCAGGAAGGACGAGCAGAAGGGCCACGACAATCACCATCAGGACGAGAGGGTGCATAACCATGAGAACGACCACAACCACGATCCCTACGCCCACGATTCTTCTGCTGACCACCACGACCAACATAATTGGCAGAAAATCCAAGATTTAACTGAAGTTCAGCACGACCAGTATAATTGGCAGAATATCCCGGATTTAACTGAAGTTCAGCCTGGTGTTGTAGTTGGCGAGCTTCAAACGTCATTAGATGTGCAAACATATCATCAAGCGTGAGGGCTTCGCTCTTGGTAGTCATTGAGGTGACGAAGGGATCATAGTTAGGGCCAAGACCAGCGAGAAGATATGCGATCACATCATCATCCTGCAAGGCAGAGCCAGCGGTGGCCAGCCCTTTGATCTTGCAAAAATAATTTGCAGTAGATTGATCTCGTTTGTTGGACGTGGCGAGCTCAACACGAATCTGAGTAGTGCGAGCACGAGTTGACGACAAAAACATCTGCTGCAGGGTATCCCACACCTCCTTTGACGTAGTAGCGGCAACTACATCGTGAAGAATCTCTTCAGACATGGAGGAGAGAAGGCCGCTAAGGACTTGTTGATCCTGATCATACCACTGATTATAGGCCGGATTAGAGACCAGCAGCAGTTGAGGAAGGGACCAGCTTGGCAGGTACGACATTGGTGCCATCGAGGTAGCCCATAAGCTTCGTACTCCGTAGGTAGGGGAGGAGCTGGGCGCGCCATATGATGAAGTTGTTTTTGGTTAGATGAATTGTGACAGCATGGTGTAAAGGGATTGTGCCAAAGATCGCCATGGTAGTTGAGACGGTGGATGGAGAGGAGGAAGAAGATATGGTAGACATTTAAAAAATAAACCTTGACTCTCGTACCAGGTTACATTCTAAATCATATATTTAGTAACAAACCATGAAATCATAGATTTGGTAACAAACCAGTAAATCATAGATTTGGTAACAAACTAGTAAACCACTAGATTATTTTACTATATACAGATATGATCTATTATACGTTTAACACTCTCGATTATTTTTAAGGTTTTTATTTTATTTTATTATTATTATCTTCATAGATAGCCGTGTTTGATAACAATTGTTAGAATCACATAACTTATACACTCGATCTAGATGAATAATATGAAAAATAAAATAGAGAAGACACATAAAAATTACGTGGTAACATTGGGATGGTTAGTTCCATGACGATTAGGGATTTATTATCTCGATGATTTGAAGTAGTTACATATAAAATAGTCAATTTAAAAAAACTTAAGAGAATATATAATATTTTATCTGGTAAACTAAATATTTTCTCAAATTATTTAACTATTAAGCCTTTTGAAGTCTGATGGTGAAAGTTCCACATCCACTAATTTAGAGAATGATGATGGGTTTATAAGTGAAGAATACTGTATGAGGCATTTTGGGGAAGCCTAAAGCAAAACCACGAGAGCTTATGCTCAAAGTTAATCCACTCACTAATTGAATGAAAAAATCTCTATAAATGCCTAAATTAATCTTTGAAATTTACCAATTTTTTTTAATATTATAAAAATTTAATATAATAAAATTGGAAGAAAATCAAAATGGCGCCTCCGCCAAGAACGAACGAAAGGTCAAATTCAAGTTCCCGCCATTTGAACACAGCCAATGGCGCCAAATGGGGTGCGTAAATCTCTTCAGATTCAAGCCAGTAATCCATCTTCCAACATTTTTTCATCTTCGGTTTCTTTCTCCGGACACCGATTCAAGCTACTCCAATGGAATCTTCAAGATCGTCATCATTCTTCCAAGATCTCAGTTCCAGAGAGCTCAATGGATTCAGAGGTTTCCCTCTCTCAACCCCCGCAAATCGCTGTTTTTGTGTTTTCTTGTTATAATCAATGTATAACACTCCGCTATTTCATTTTCAGTTCGAAAGCGGCCGCGATTTGCCGCTGATTTTGCGCTTAGCTTTAAGGAAGTCGGAGCTCTTGCCATTGAACACAACGGGGACCAAACGCCTCCGTTGGCCGTTTCGTTCTGCAAGGTCCTGATTCGACTGACCTATTGTTGTTGTTTTGTATTTGCTTCTTTTTCACTGTTTGGATCTGAGAATGAATGAAGGATGATGTGAACATGTGTTTTTGTAGACGTTGAAAAATTCTCACATATTTGCACTTTCGGATGAGGATGGGATTGTAAGCCTGTTCAATACTCGCAGCAGATTTTCGTTGTTTTCATCTCATCAGGAAAATTCAGGTTTTGGTCTCTTTTTCCTCACATCAACATTGTTGATTTGGAATTTGGTTGATTTAGTTGACGGACGTAATTTTTTTTTTTCTTTTTTCCTTTTACAGAGAATTCTAGGATCTGTGAATGGGAAGCCCATCGCAATGCCGTGTTTGATGTTTGTTGGCTTAAGGTAGTTCACAAATTCAACCCTCCCTGAACTTACTAATTCCGTATTTGAGCTTTTGAATGTTCTTATTTCCACCAATACTGTTCAATTTCTCAACAGAAAGCAGTAATTCACTAGGCAGAATATTTGGAATCACTCGCTTTTATTTAACTACTGATTTATATAGTTCTTATAATGAGACCTGCATCCTAATCATGAATTCTAATATTGTTCAGGACGATACTCAAATGATCACAGCTTCGGGTGATCAATCTGTAAGTATTATAATTTAGCTCTTGAACATCGTCGATATTTTGAACTCTGTCACATGTTTTCATCTGTGAGTGAGTTGTACATTTCTGTTGAACTTCTGCAGATGAAGCTATGGGATGTTCAGGAAATGAAATGCATAGGAATATTGAGAGGGCACAAAGGAAGTGTGAAATCTATATCATCTCACCCAACTAATCATGGTACACATTTCATGTTTTTTAACACAAAAATCTTTGTCTAAACATCCAAAAAGCCATATCTGAGTGACTGCAAAAGAGAGCTACTTTCCTCTAATGGTTGATTTTCTTTGACCCATATAGATATAATTGTATCTGGTTCTAGAGATGGCTCGTTTGCTCTTTGGGACTTGAGAACCCCTTCTTGTTCCAAAGTTGGCAATAAGGAGCTGTGCTTGCGGTAAGTAGAATTGGTAGTCTTTGATGTTTTAACTGTTAGAGTTCCAAAGTTTAGTGTTCTAACAACTTACCAAATTACCCTGAAACAGGGCAAGTGCTGTAGTGAAAGGAGCCCATCTTTCCCCTCATGCAAAGCGCATCAGGCGTCAAAAGGTTTGCTATTGGCATTTTCTCTTCATCATTTGATTGGCATAAAACCTTACTTACTATTTCAATTCTTCCAGTCTGCTTCGAAGAGTATAACTTCAGTTCTTTATCTAAAGGACGAACTCTCCGTAGCCACAGCTGGTGCAGTGGATAGGTGCGTATAGGATTTACAGTCAATAATCTTATATAGAGCTAGAAGTAGAATTCCTTGCTGTAGCTATATAATGTTACCGATGTTCGTTCTTTTCTTGTCTATAGTGTAGTGAAGTTCTGGGATACAAGAAATTTGAAAAATGCAATCACTTGGTGCCAACCCAAATCCAGTGACAAGGTAATGCTCAATTCAAAGATAAATTGGCATCTTATTTAGATTTTTGTAGTACCATTAACATCTCGCGTCTAATTATACATAATTTACCATGATTTATAGGATACGAGATTACATGGTATATCTAGCTTATCCCAAGACGCAAATGGGTCACTTCTTTCAGCATCTTGCATGGATAATAGGTAATTATTAATCCCGAGCTATTCTTTCCAGTTTCATGGTCCCTAAACACCTATCTCTAGCTTCTTTTGGGATTGCGTGCCTGCAAATAGCTACTGGAGGAGCGCGATCTCATGACCTCGAGACAGTTTCGCAAACTTGGCTTGTATCATGTGTGCAAATAAGAAAATGACATCATTTTTTTCTGTCCCTATAACAGAATATATTTGTACAATGTACTTCAGCTGGAGAAGGGTCCTATGAAATCGTTTTCTGGATGCCAAATAGATTCATTCTTTGTAAAGGTGAGTGTTGTCGTTGTCCCAGAAAGCCATGAAGTTACTTGTTCTTAACAAAAAATTCCTTGAATATATTTTCATTTTTAATGTTTGATGCTTGCTTATGCAGTCTGTAATCAGTCCTGATGCTTCTTACCTTCTCAGTGGTTCTACCGATGGAAATGCCCATATCTGGCAGGTCAGATTCTTTTTAATACAAGCTATTGTTAAATTGTGACACGAAGTTATAAAGCTGTGTCAAATCAGGTGGATAAGCCTCATGAAGATCCCATCACATTAACGAAACATAATGGAGAAGTTTCGGCGGTGGATTGGTATCTTCTCCAAACCTTTTGCCACTTGCTCTCAGCCCTCTATGATTATTAAATCATTCTGATAATTTTAACCTCTTTCAGGTCTTCGTTTGAAGTCGGGAAGTTCGTGACATCTTCGGATGATTTCACGGTATGCAAGCGAATTACGAATTGGATATACGATTCAATTTCTTATTCTCTAAACACAATACCTTCGGTTGCTAAGATTTTCATAATTCGTAAATTAATTTAATTACTATACTATCTCTACATTTTCATAATTCTTTCACTTCCAAATTAATATATTTTAATCCAATTCTACAAGTTCGGTAATTTTTGTCATGATCTTTCGTTAGTCGTTAGACGTCAACATTAGTCTATTGAATTCAAAACATAGTATTTAAAGGCCTTTCTTTGTCCGAGTTTCTAACAAATAATTTACAAAAATTCTTTAGGCAAACGACTTTACTCGAATATGATCTGTTCTATAGATTTTATAACTGTATCCCTAAGTTTCAAGGAGACAAAAATTGTTTACCCAAAAGTTTGAAATGTAACAATAAATAGATTAAAATATTAATATGAGCATGGATCAACTAGTTTAAACATAATTTTTTTTTTAGGAAAAATCTTCCCACGAAAACCCTTTTAAACCTTATAAATTCTACAAGATTGCCTTTTGATGATGTTTATTTGGCAAATTATCTGATAGGTTCGGATATGGAATTCCCAAAACAGCAGCTGCAGCTCAAGCAAAAGGGCAACTTCATGCAACCGAAAGAGAATTATGGCAATGCCGACTTTAGAACAGGCCAAAGATTCTGATAGTTCGGATTCTCCATACTTCGACAGAGCCAATGGCAATATCATGGAGCCCAAATTAGGCACTCCTGAATCCAAGGTAAAAAGATTCTTATCAGACGCTGCTTTAATTGAAAGCTTTGAGAAAACACCTGAAGCCACTGCAAAAAGCCCATCTTCTGTTCTTATTCCTCCTTCCTCCATGAAAAGAAAAACAATCCGAGATTACTTTCTAGTTGCTTCATAAAGCCTCAATTGATTCTTCATCATTTCTAGAGAGTACATATTGTTCATCCACTCTTTTTCTAGACTTTACCTCAATTTTGGTGGTGCATTCAAATAGAAGCCTTTTGAACAAGAACCTCCCCAAGTTTGCAGTTGGTAGCTGACTTTTTTGGGTCAAGTTTGTACCTTAGTTTTGGATGGTATGAGATTATGTGGTATTTTGTAGGCTTGCATTTGAGATGTACAGTGAAGGGGAATGCAATTTTGTAAGATGTGAATGATGGTATTTTAACTCATTTTGGTATATATAACATTTTGAGAGCTAAATGACACCTCTCTAATTGTTATAGACGGTAGTTGATCGAAGCTCTAGTAGGTAACCATTCCCTTCTTAGAAAACTGGACATGAGACTTATGCATCATACGTGTTGAAAGAATTCTTTTAATCTCTTCTACATGGATCTGATCGACGATCCTCTTTATTTGGTAGTGGTTTACTAAGGCCTCTACAGCCTCAGCTCGAAGGATCAGAGATTGCTGTTTGGTTTGAATAAGTAGATACCATTCTAGTGGAGTAGTTCGTATTCCCATTAAATTTTCCTTTTCACTACTGTTATTTAATAATACGAAACGTACAAGAATATTTGACATCCTTAAAGCTTCAAATTAACGAGATGATTTTTTACCTCTTAATGATATAATAGACTTGTAAAGTCAAAATCAATCGTTATTTAAACTAAGCCTTTGAGAATAATGACGCTAAATCTCCTAGTTAAACAAGTTAAATTATTTGAGTCATCAATTACTCGTGCTAAATGTGAGATAGACAAACCATATTCTTTTTTATACGCTTAATCATTCTAATATTTCACTCAAACAAATACTTTACAAATAATCCTAATAAATATAAGTTAAAGTACTAAAAAGAAATATATCAATATTATGTTGTTTTAATTTTACATATATTCATAATGTATTTAAATTGTTAATTAATAGGTTGAATAATGAAAAAAAAAAAAAAAAAAAAAAAAAAAAAAAAAAAAAAAAAAAAAAAAAAAAAAAAAAAAAAAAAAAAAAAAAA
>NW_019272027.1:3399921-3403561 GCF_002738345.1 Cucurbita maxima
AAAAAAAAAAAAAAAAAAAAAAAAAAAAAAAAAAAAAAAAAAAAAAGGCAACCATCCAATGATTGCACCTCTATGATTAGGGAATCTTACACAAAATTATTATTATTTTCTACTTAAATATTCCAAAGTACCAAAAAAATTAAGCGAATAATAAATAAATAAATAAATAAATAAAACAAAAAAAGGAAAAATAATCCTTTGTATCTATTCTCTTTAATTTATTTAAAATACATTATGACTTATTATATAATATTAACATAATTGTTATATTTACAATAGCATTTATTTATTTTTTACTACTTTCTTGGTGACCAAAGTTAAAAATAAATGGCTTTTAAAAAAGTAAAAAGCTAAAGTAATTCTAGAATTTACCATTATTTTATTAATTAGAAAAACAAAAGCTGTAATTTAATTATAAAAAATATTTCTAAAAATAGTATATTTTGAGGTTTGAAAAATAGTTTTAAATGACATGTCATATTTTTATAATTAATTTACAATTTTAATTCCAACTCGCATCTAGTTTTGTGACGTGGATTGATTATTTAATGAAATTCGTATTTATAAACCTAGACCAAGATCTCGAAAAATTAGATAGTCGTAGTGTAACGACCCATGTCTAGGATTCAGCACATGTGGGCTCAGACATTCATTTGCATCTTCTGCAACATGGTCACGTTACATATTCTTGATTTTTTAAGAGTAAAAATTATCTTCACAGACCAACACGAGTCATTCTAGCACGTTTTGTCTCCCGAGAAAATTTATAGGAGGTCGCTCAACATAGAATTGCTCCAATTTTAAGTAAAGTACAGTTAACATAAAGTTCTTATGATTGAGCTACGAGATAGAATTTAAAAGAAAAATAAAAAATAAAAATAATAATTCTATGTACAATCATGCAAGCACATGATGGCTTAATAAGCTTTAAAATTGTACAATCATGCATGCACATGATGAAATTGAAAATTCAAATTATCTATTTTTTAAAAATTTAATATATTAACCGACGAATTAATGATTATGAAAAAGACCATTTAATTAAATAATAAATAATAAAAATTGTGCAATATTTAATTATATCATATTGATAAATATGGATAATTATAGAAATGCCGGCAAAGAAAAAGAAAAAATAATATAATAATAATATAATATTAGGTTGAAGAAGAAAATGAGATAAAACTTATCGAGACGATAATGATGAATAGCTAGTTCGTGTCCATTCCCTTCGGGTCGCAACATCCTTATTGGCACATCGAGTCGTGTCTATCCCGACACATAGTCCGGTGTCTGGCTCTAATGCCATTTATAACAACCTAGATCTACTGCTAGTACATAATGTCTTATTCCCTTACGAGCTTTCCCTTCGGCTTGTTTTGTTCTCCCCAACCAATGTGGGACATCACAATTCGAAAAGATGGTCAACCATACTGGGACCGAGACATGACCTAAACGAAAGGTAGTAGTAGAGAATTTTCCGCAATGGGTGAAAGCCTGATGAAGCAATGTTACGTGGAGGTGGAAAGTCTATGAGTCGTAAACTTTTTTTTTGTCCGGGAGAAGAGATGATGACGGTATTCATGGGCTAAATAAATAAATAAATAAATAAATAAATAAATAAAATAAAATAAAATAAAATAAAACCAATCATTGAAATTCTCCACCCATGATATGGAAATCTAGTAAATTGCACTCTTTTTTTTTGTTGCCTTTCGGCAGGAATCTAAATACGTTTTAATTTATTTTAAATAATAATTAATAATAATATCATGGTGGGTTTTTTAATATTCGCTTATTTTATTTTATTTTTTAAATTAAGTTTAAAAATATTACTTTTATCATTATTATTATTATTTTATCTATATATATATATATATATATATATTTAAAAACCAAATTAAATTTCGAAATCTAGTAAATTAGTTTCTCTAATTTAGTTAAAAATTTAATTTTTTTTTTTTTAAATCAAATCAATTGTAGGCAATTAATGAGAAAATAAATACAATATTTTTAAAAAAAATAAATTAAATAATTAAATTTTCGATGATATTTCACAAACAAAAATAAAATTTAAATTTTTTTTAATTATATGTTATCAAAACTACACTTCCGAGTTATATATATTATCAAAGTCGTTGTTCCTTAATCATTTTAGCTTATAACATTGTTTTTTTTTTTTTTAAATTGTTTTTATTGTATTTATTCGCTCATGTTCTTTTAAACATTTCTCTCAAACGTGACTTGTAATTCGTGGCTCGAGAACATACCGACGCTATCTGTGTAATCCGAATTTCTCATGACTGACTTATTCACTGTATTAGAACAAGTGCTGCACAATCGCTGTCTTACTATTGTAAAAGTGCGATTGTGACACTGTGCATACTCTTCGCTTATAGAATCTGTGTTCAAGCTGGTTCCGTTCATCTCTAACCTAATGCTATTTCTCATTTTAAAAATTCTTGGTAAGCCACTAATTTAATCAATTAATAGGGTAAAAAAATTGGGTCAACCATTGAATAGTTAATTAAATATATAAATACTAAAATAACTGATTCATCATAAATTTATACAAATTTTAATTATTAATTGCCAATTTTTTTAAAAAATTAATTGGTTTGAGTTGCCAAATTTGCCCTCATAGCCTTTGTATTAACATTTATAAAATAAAATATTTTTGTCAATTAAATGAATATTGACTCTTTTGACCCGACACGGTAGCTAAATGACAAAAATAAACCGACATCTAGGTTAAATTTCTAAGTTTAACTTTTTACTCATTAGGTTAAATTTGTAAGTTAAAACTTTTTACTTGTCCCTATCATATCACACCAAATCAACTTTTTACCGACTTAAAAATGAGATGATCGTATCAGCTAACGAATCTTTTTTAAATAGTAAAAAAAAATGATCAAAATTTCGAGACTAAAATTATAATTAAACCCAATAAAATAATAAAAACTATATCTAATTATTAATTTGAACATAGCTCAACTGATTAATATATCATTACCGTCCACCAAAAAATTAAAAATTTGAATCTTTGAACTAAAAAAACGTACCCTGAAGGTTGGAGTTGTTGGATGATGAAAGTCACACATCGGTTAATTTAGGGAATGGTCATGGGTTTATAATTTAAGAATACACTCTCCATTGGTATGAGGCCTTTTGGGGAAGCCCAAAGCAAAGCCATGAGAGCTTATGCTCAAAGTGGACAATATCATACCATTGTGGAGAGTCGTGTTCGTCTAACAGGAGTAACTCTTGTATTGATTATGGTAGGTAGCAAAGGTAGTAACCATAACATGCTGGAGCATAATGTTTTTTAGAACAATATGTTTCCCAAAAAGACAGAAAAATGGTTGTTCTTGTGTCATGTTCTTCAATAGAGATTGACATTATTAAAAACAGCCTTTTTCTTCTTTATGTCCATTAATTATTTATTACCCTTTTGAAATGATCACTGTTTATGCAAGTTTTCTCTCTCCTTTATATCACCCATTAGGGTTTTCTTTCTCTCTCCTCACATGTTAATAAAGTTTGCTCCTTTCTCTCTCTCTCTTTCTCTCTCCCTCTCACCCTCTCTCTCTCTCTCTCTCTCTCTCTCTCTCTCTCTCTCTCTCTCTCTCTCTCTCTCTCT
>NW_019272027.1:3404111-3430397 GCF_002738345.1 Cucurbita maxima
CTCTCTCTCTCTCTCTCTCTCTCACCCTCTCTCTCCCTCTCTCTCCCTCTCCCTCTCTCCCTCTCTCTCTCTCTCCCTCTCTCTCTCTCTCTCTCTCTCTCTCCCTCCCTCCCTCTCACCCTCTCTCTCCCTCTCTCTTTCTCTCTCCCTCTCTCTCTCCCTCTCTCTCTCTCTCTCTCTCTCTCTCTCTCTCCATGGCTGCAAGTTCATTTTGCTTAAGGTTTTCAAACAAGAGATGTTGAAACAACAGCTGAAACAAAGGAAGGAAATGGAAAAAAATTATGGGTAAATAACCCTTTTTAAGTTTTGTTCTATTTCTCTCTCTAGAAATTCAAGTTTTTTTCTCATCATAATCTCTTTCTCTCTCTAGATCTCATCAATTTACTCAATGGGTGTTCTTACTTTTTTTGGAATTTCTTTGTTGGTTTGATTAACAGAATTGAAATGGTTTTGATTAGCCCTTGATTTGATCTCAATATGTGTAGAGAGAGAAGGGTTATGAAGGTGGTGTAGGAGAGAGAAAATCAAGAGAGAGAAAATAGAGAGAGAAAGAGAGAGAGAGAGAGAGAGACAGAGAGGTAAGGTGAGGAGAGAGAAACTAGGGCCATTTTGATTCACCTAAGGGACAAGAAACATGCATTGAGGGGCTATGCCTTTGCTTTGATGCCATTAGGAAGGGCAAGTGACCTTCTACCAAATTTCATAGAAAACCCTATCCCTAATTTGTTTCATCATATACAAAGTTTTGTAAATAGACAAAAAGAAAACATTCTAATGTAGAGGTAGATAGATATGTTCGGTAGCTCGAGAAACCAAACATATATTTGATTCGAGAAACATAGCTTATATTCGTTACGAGAGTTCATTTATTCTTGGTTTCGAGTTTACGTTAATCTCACGTTGATGCAAATTAATTGTGAGGTACAGTGCTCTCTCTGTATCTTTACGATCGTAGGATATTATCTGTTTTGAGCATAAACACTTCTTACCATCTTTGCTTTTAGTTTCCCTCAAAAAACCTCGTACGAGCAAAGGTATGTTATCTTTCGCTTATATACTTATGATGTTCTCGAGCTGATATATCGAGAGACATAAAGTCTGCATTTTGTTATGTATTTAGCATTCCAAATCTTATTTTAAATAAATCCAGATAAAATCTCGAGCCGAATAACCTATATATACACACACATAAAAGGGTATATATGTAGAGGCCATAAAGTTTCAATTTTTTCTCCTTTCATAACTTAATTTGATATATAATTCCTTTTCTTTGTAGGAAGATGTCTTCTTCCACCTACTCCAATTCTCCTTGTGCAGCTTGCAAGTTCCTACGTCGAAAATGTCTCCCGAACTGCGTTTTCGCGCTGTATTTCCCGTCGGAGGAGCCTCAAAAGTTCGCCAATGTCCACAAGATCTTCGGAGCAAGCAATGTCAGCAAATTACTAAACGAAGTCCAGCCACACCAACGGGAGGACGCCGTGAACTCGCTCGCTTACGAGGCCGAGGCGAGGATGAAAGACCCCGTCTACGGCTGCGTCGGCGCCATCTCGATCCTTCAAAGACAAGTCATCAAGCTTCAAAGAGAACTCGACGCTACCAACGCAAACCTCATTCGCTACGCCTGCAGTGAACTCCCCGCCCCGTCGTCGTCACAGTATGCTCGGAGATCGTCGTCGACAAGCCACATCGGAAGCTCGTCGACCTCTAGCTATGGGCATTACTATTCTGGCCTCTACTTTTGTGACCCTTGTGGAGATGACCATGACAAAGGAGAAGAACACAAGTAAAGTTTCCATTTATGTTGATATGGTGGGTATGAAATTTTATGCATTTTGCTTAATAAATATAAGAGATAATTGCAAATCACACCCTTTCACTTCGTGTAATTTGCAAAAATGGTCTCAAACATTCATAATTTGCAAAATCCATGACATATGTGAAGTAAATTTTTTCATTTGCAAATAATTTTAAAAATTTAGGGATGATTTTGAAAATATACAAAAGTGGAAGGTGTAATTTGCAATTATCTTGATATATACAAGTATGTGTTGTATATTTTAAGGTTTGCCCATGTCCTTGTAGGGTTTAATGTAACCTATTTCTATTATTAGTGGTTTATCTTATATTTATAATTTTTTTTTTAATTTTTAGTATATATTACCGCTGAGTTATACTCGAGTGAGGTGGAATCTTCTTTTGCTTGATTTTTTTTTTGTCGAACAAGAGGTGAGTTTGGTGTCGAGATTTGAATTTGTGACATATTGATCGAGAAATATGTCTTGACTAATTGAACTATGCTCATAAGTGGGTGAAGTACCGAAATTTGAGCAGATTTGAGCTTCTGACATTTTGGTTCATAAATATGTCTTGACTAATTGAATTATGCTTAGAGGTGGGTGTGGTGTCGAGATTTGAACTTTTGACCTTTTGGTCGAGAAATATGTCTTGACTAATTGAACTATGCTTAGAGGTGGGTGTGGTGTCGAGATTTGAACTTTTGACCTTTTGGTCGAGAAATATGTCTTGACTAATTGAACTATGCTTAGAGGTGGGTGTGGAGTCGGGATTTGAACTTTTGACCTTTTGGTCGAGAAATATGTCTTGACTAATTGAACTATGCTTAGAGGTGGGTGTGGAGTCGGGATTTGAGCTCGTGACATTTTGGTTCATAAATATGTCTTGACTAATTGAATTATGCTTAGAGGTGGGTGTGGTGTCGAGATTTGAACTTTTGACCTTTTGGTCGAGAAATATGTCTTGACTAATTGAACTATGCTTAGAGGTGGGTGTGGTGTCGAGATTTGAACTTTTGACCTTTTGGTCGAGAAATATGTCTTGACTAATTGAACTATGCTTAGAGGTGGGTGTGGAGTCGGGATTTGAACTTTTGACATTTTGGTCGAGAATATCTATCTTAACTAATTGAATTATGCTTAGAGATAGGTGTGGAGTCGGGATTTGAACTTTTGACATTTTGGTCGAGAATATCTATCTTAACTAATTGAATTATGCTTAGAGATAGGTGTGGTGTCGAGATTTAAACTTTTGACCTTTACATCGAGAATATGCGTCTTGTAATTGAAGTTTTAATTTTTTTTAAAATTTTATTTAATATTATTTAACATAAGCATGGTTGAACTAATTAAAATGTACACAAAATTATGAATTTTACTTTTAAAATTCATTAAAAAATATTTTAAAATAGAATAAAATATAAATTAAATCATTGATCTATAAAACTTTGGTTTTTTGTCCTATTATATGGACAATATATATATATATATATATATATATATATATATATATTATTTATTTATTTATTTTTATTTGATTACCTTTTTCCCTTTTGGGGAATCAAATTTTAAATATTTTATATTACTAACTTTGCTAAATTTGCTTCATTTTTTTTATTTTTTTTTTAACTTTGATAATTAATTTGACAAATAGATCTCACATAAGATTAATTACGAGTTTCTTAACGGTACGTAGATGTAATGTATGTATTGTTTGAAATTCGCCTCGAAGAAGTGTTACACGACAAAAAGCTCGGGTTTTTGAACTCTCGTGAAAAGAGGGGCATAGGGTAGTGGTACGTTGAGAGACAACTCAATTTAATATGATTGCACTTATAGCTTTCAAATCCAATTCGACCCGTTCTTCATCACTCATGTCCAACTTTTTTGAACGTCAATTAGATTACCGTCATCGCTTAACTACCCCACCACTGAATTTTTCCTTCAAAGACCCGTGAAAAGCCTAACTGTATCGGTACATCTTTGACGTGCCTTTACCACAACCCGAACCCGAACCCGAAGTTATTCTTTCCATCAAAATTCTCCATGTCAATTCTCACGAGACTCACAAAGCTTGATACCTCTACTTTCCTCCTAGCTAATCTGCAACTCGTGCTATTTATAATACTAGCGGGAACTTATTTCAAGAAGTTCGTTATAACATGAAAATCCACACCGTGTAAGAAACACGAGATTTAACATGAAAAACCCTAAACTCTTAATTAAAATTAAAAAAAAAAAAAAAAAGGGCACGTGAGGGCCACGCCGACCGTCCTAGAAAAGGACCACCAACCCTATAACTATCCCTACTGTACCTAATGTCTTACGACTGCGACACCAAGACGTGCCCTTTCCCAACCCCCACGCGCCTAAAAGAAATATCCTAAATTATAACAATAAAAAAGAAAAAGAAAATTCAATTAATTTTCTCTAATTATATTATTTACTCCTTAATATTCAGATACTTTAATATTATTAATTAATTAATATTATTTTTTTTTATTTATAATTTAACTCTTTTTTTCATATGCCAGAGAAAGTTTATTATATATATTTTTAAAAATTAAATATAAGCATATAATTATTTCTAAATATCTAATAATTTTTTAAAAAAATTATGTTAAAATTTTAATTATTTTTTAAAAATTCTATTAATATATATATATATATATAAACAATTATCTTAAAAGGGGGTGTTTTAAGCATGAAGTTGGTGGCTAGCCGTAGTGGGCCGAGGTCTAGATCTTGGGCCAGCTTCTGGTCCATTATAATGGCCCAAATAAGGTTTTATTTATTTAATTAATTATTTTTTTAAAATAAATTTGTGAATTAAAATTTCATAGTCGAGCAATTATTCTTATTTTATTTTGATATATTTACAAAATAAAAAATAAAAAATAATTATTTAGAGGGTCGAAATGAAACTTGTTCCCCATGCAAAGCACCTACTCACCATCTCACACACACGTGTCGCCATTTGCCTAATCCCGCCACCATTTATAACCACCCTCGAACCCATCCCTCTTCCAAACCAAGCAATGGCCGACCGCCCACAGCCGCACCAAATCCAAGTCCATCCCCAGCGCCGCTACGACGACGTCGGCGCCAAGGGCCGCACAGGCCCATCCACCTCCACAATCCTCGCCATCATAACCCTGGTCCCGCTCGGGGGCTCGCTGCTCGGGCTCGCCGGGTTGACGCTAGCGGTGACGCTGGTCGGGTTGGCAGTAGCCACACCGGTGTTCGTGATCTTCAGCCCGGTTCTGGTCCCAGCCATCTTAACCATAGGGCTAGCCGTCCTGGCGTTCTTGACCTCTGGGGCGTGTGGGCTCACGGCGCTGTCTTCGCTTACATGGGCTTTCAATTACGTTCGGCGGGCGATGGGGTTCATGCCGGACCAGATTGACCAAGCGAAGCGGCGCATGCAGGATATGGCTGGGTATGTGGGGCAGAAGACGAAGGATCTGGGGCAGGAGATTCAAAGCAGGACGACGCCGACGGCTCAGGAACAAGGGAGGAGGACATGAATGAACCGAATGGACGGAGTTATGTTGTGGGAATTGTATGTGTTTTTGAGTGTTTGTTTGTTATTTGAGTATTCCTAGGATTTAGTTCAGGTTTGAGCTACTTCTTGATGAATGCTAGCTTTGTTTTTCCATTGTAATGTTTGCTTCTTTGTCCACTTTCTTAGCACTCTTTAAGTGTTCCCAAATCAATTCTAGAGAGAAAAATTACGTCTAAATTTGTTCTCGTACTCGGCTCGAGAACGAGGCTCGACCGCCATCCCATCCGTGAGGTTGTCCTATGACAATAATTTGTAGGACAACCCTAACTCTGAAATTAAGGACCAAAATCTGTCGGTACCCATATCACGTGTAACGCCTCAGATTTAGATCCACCGTTAGCCGATATTGTCTTACTTGGGCTTTCTCTTATGTTTTTACTTTAAAACCCTAGATGGAGGTTTTCACATCCATAAATGGTGATTTGTTCTCGTGGGACATCATATCTCGATCCAGTAATTAGTGGTTGATTGATTATGGATTTCAGTGGTTGATTATGGCTTTATCAACCATGGGTTTGACGAGCTTAACACTTAAAATGGACAATATTACACTTTTGTGGATGTTTATGGGTTTTAACGGAATCGATGAATTAAAAACACATAGTTATAGAATGTTCGTGATTTCTAATGGACAATTGGATAACTGACAACAACGTTATATATCGATGGTAGAGGTTCGTGATTTCTTTTTAGTGTTTTTCATACATAATATGGAATAGGTCGGTAATATGCCCAATATACTGCAATATGATGAGAGACTATTCCGTCTGGAACAAAAGGATCAAACCTTTCGACACCTATGTTCCTTTGGGTTAGTTTATAAGGATATGATATCCATTGATCATATAATTGGGAGGAATTTATGTTATTAATTAAGGGTGGAGGGCTGGTGAAATAAACTATAAGATCCAATGGCGTTCAAGGGTTCCTATGATGCCTCCAATTAACACATCCAATCCTATAAAAACTCAAACCTAGAATCTAGGAAATTATATTTAAATATTTATTACATAATATTTTAACATTTCTCTTCAACCAAAATATAATAATAATAATACTTCAAATTTGTTCAAACTATATTAAAAAATAAAATAAAAAATATATATATATATATTATTACAAATTATCCACTATCCTTGTGTCCCCATACATACATGCATACATGTCACTTTGTGTCCCCATACATACATGCATACATGTCACTTTTCCGTCTAACTATGTATGTTGAAGATTATTGAGAGTGAGTCCAACGTTAATTAATTTCTTTTATATCTATATTGGTATTTATACCTTTTTAGTAAGCTCAAACTAAAACCATGAGAGTTTAGGTTCAAAGTAGAAAATCTCATACTATTGTTAAGAGTTGTGATTCTTTAATAATATAAAATTGCAAATTATTAATAATTTATTTTATTTTTTAAACTTCCTTCGAAGTTGAAGATCAACTTAGCGCGGCTCAACAAAATCCCCCCGATGTTGAGTTCGATCTCTGTTAACTGAATTATGGACTCGTACGCTCCATTACTGGAGAAACTCCGGCTGCCGCAGCCGTCGCTTCAACGATTCGCCGTCACTTCAATATTCTCCAAGCTGCGAGCTGCTCCGCAGCATCTCAACTCCGATTCCGGCCCAGGCAGAGAAGCCATTTCTCAATGCCTACTTCACTCATCTCCCGCCGTAGTCGATCAATCAGTTCGAGAGCTCTGCCGCTTGGTCAAGGAATCTTACATCGACGTCTCTCGCGCTCTGATGGAGCTTCAAGCTGCTCTCGAGGGATCAGAATCGCGGTTCGTTAACGTTTTCGTCAAGGGACTGGGCTTTCTCGTCCAATTTGGATTCCAGAAGCACAATGGGTCGTGGCAGTTTGGCTCGGCGGAAACTCATCCTTTTGTTAAGGTAAGGGGTTGTTCTCCGAAGAGATTGGCTGAAGTTACTTGTTTAGAATCGATTTTAATCGCGTTATGTTCTAACGATGTTTTGTAATTTAATTGTCATGGTTGGCCGGTTTAGTTTGATTAGTAGTCTTAAATCATCTTTATAAATAAAGAGTTTCCATCACTTGGCGGGGGGCATAGGAAGTCTTTGAGTGTATGTCATTGAAGAAGGTATCGAGTTGATTACAAAATGAACTAGTTTGTTTTTCGAGGAAAGGTCTGATCCATCAATATCATGATAGGGATGATAAGGCTGATCAAGCCTGATCATGAGTGAAATATCATGATTTGGTCAACTAGGCCACATCACAAGTGAATAGAAAATCGAAAACATCAATAGCAGTTCTAACTGAAACACTTGGAATAATTCTACTACTTATACTAGTAGTAGCCTTTTTAGTGTTTGTTGAACGTAAAGTAATGACTTTTGTGTAACGTCGAAAGAGTCTTGATGCAGTAGGATCGTTTGAACGATTTGAAATTTATACTAAAAAAACCTATGTCACCAAGTAGTGCAAATTTCGTTTTTATTTTTTTTAGAATGACTCATGTGACAACATTTATGTTAAGTTTGGTCGCTCGGGTCATTGTACCTTTTAATTATGGTTTGATTTTGTCAGATCCAAACATAGGGCTACTTTTATTTGTTTGCCGTCTTATATTGCTATTTTTGAATCATAATAAAACGCTCCCCTATGAAGTCTTGGAATTTAGACTCCTATATGCTTAGTTGCATCAGGGATACTTTGGGTTAGATGAAATCAATTCTTACTTTTTTGGTTTATAAGATACAGAACAATATTTGAAGGTCGATTCTCTGGTTCTTTGTTCTATTAAAATTGAGTAAGGGGCAGTTTAATTCTCACTGGCTAGTATAAAATTTTAAGCAGTGACACCGTGGGGTGTGTGGCAGGTGTTGTCTTGTCGAGTTGATGTTCAAGCCCAGCTCTTGCACCAAATTCTACTGTTTATGGTACAGAACAAGTCACTGGGAATGGAAGCCGTTTGCGAATTCTTAAGCCCATTTGTGAAACATTCAATACTAAGAACACAGCTTTCAGACTCATCGTCTTCGTTATTTATGCGAAATTTGATGTCATCGATTATGTCGGTTTGCTGCTCATTGCCACAGGAGGCATTGCCTATATTTGATTTGTTGATTCAAAGCCTCAAATATGTCCCACGCAAGACTCTAGAAGTAAGTTGGCATTGAGGCAGATAATTTCCAATACCGTCTCGAGTATGTTTGGATTATTATATAACTAAACTCGATATTTATCATTTCAAGTTTTTCCCACATTGAGCATAATGCACAAGCAATTACACTCGATTTGTACCAATGAAGTTCAGATTTCTTCATAATTTTGCAGGATTTCTGGAATTTCATACATCTGGTGGAATCTTTGGTGGATGCTTGTACTGTGGTCTTAAGACTGTTGGTCACCAGTGGATCGGTATGCAGCCACTTCATTCTTCATCACAATGAGATAATATATAATTTTGTCTGTCTGTTTTTTTGTGCATCCTTTTGCTTGCACAGAAGTTTAGAAGTTTAGTTAAACTAGTTGATAGCTTTGACCATGCCTTAAGTTCAGTCAATATTTAAAATTTTAATCTCTGTCTTGACTTTATCCTTTTCTCCCCACATAGCATCTCATAATGGAAGCTCAACAACGCAGCCTAGAACTGTTGGATACAATTTTCTCCTTGTATGCATGTCTGGACAGACATGTTTGTGGCTTTGAGCGCATTATTGAACTATCAACATACTTGTTGTCCGTACAAAAGGACCTCAAGATGCAATATGTTTCTAAGCTATCTTCAGCCTTCCCATCATTATTTACGATTCTCCTAAAATCAGAGCTTGAACACGAGCAATTGTTAATATTGAAACTTCTTCTCTCCCTCCTGCAGTGGAAAGCTGAACATGGTATGTTTTCTGTTTAGTTGAATGCGTTCTAATCCTACCTATTATTTATGCTTTCCACGTTCTTTGGCAGCCGGCAATAAGAAAATTTCATTCAAGATTGTCCATTTTACTCCCGTATTGTTGAATATATAATGATGCTTATGGCTTTTCAGAATATGCTAACAGGGTAACAACACTTTTACCAAGTGAAGAACTTTTATTCGTCTTTCCTGCCATCAGTCTCATGTCATCTCCTTCAAAATGTATTAAAGGAGCAGCAACTGAATTGCTTTCCATATTAGAAAAGCTGTTGGTGACACTATTGGTGACAACAAAGGATGAAGTTGAGAAGGAGAGGGCGTTTCACTTTTCATTGATTAGCACACCCGGGTCTATTATTGTTAAGCTTTTAGAAAAGCTATGGTTCCAGGTCAATTTTGTAACCTGACATCTTGAGTATTTTTCTTTGTCTAGCCTGAAATGGTAGCCTAAAACTGCAGAGATGGAATTCTTACTTTGAATGGTGATTGAAATTTGATAAGATTCAAACCATTTTATCTCAGGGCCTTTCTTCACAATCCAGTGGGTTCTTTTTGGATTTTGCTCTTTATGGCCAGAGTAATAGCAAAGATGATAATGATTTACCCAAAATGTGTTGGACATCTAAATTAAGAGAGTACTCATTATGGATTGTTGATAGACGGAAATCCCTCCTGCCCCTCACTCAATTTGAGGAATTATTTGTTAGAGGTAAAAGAGAAACACTCATTTTTTATGAGTTACTTACCATGTCTTAACTACTAGTTTTTATATTTCGGCATCCCTTGATTTATGGGGTAAGTGATCGATATTCTTTTATCATTCACTCGTGCAGAAATGCCCTTCCTAGTAAGTGCAATCACTTCCATTATGGTGGTGCATCATTCATTGGCGAGTGACGCTGTAGAGTTGCTAGCTGCTCTTGGAACCTTGGATCCAAAAATTGGATTTCAGTTGTTTCTTTTATTCCTTTTTTACTGCAATATATTTTCAAGAAAAGAAGTCGATCACCAGGATATGGTGGTGAGTTTTCTTTTTTGCACTTGGGTCTGACTAGTTTTTCAGCATGTGATATTTTTGCTTCTTCTTATCTCGCCTCAGAATGAATTTGTTTTCCATTCAAGAATGTGGTAATATTCATTTGAGTTGGTGCTAGTTACTATTTGCTGTGGTATAGTTACCTCGGGAGCATAAACTTGTGACTGTATAATATTCATTTATTTTTGAAGGTTATTAATTATTATGTAAGATTGTGAATTTTCTGTTATATGTGACCCTTCCTTCATATAATTAGATGAATATAAGAAAAAGAAATTTAAAAGTTATATGATCTGGAAGAGGTCATTTGGAAGAATTTTCATGCAAATTGTCTCCTTATAATTCAAGGACAGGTCCCGTTCAAGTAAGATCATGAAGCTTAATGAAAATTGGTCAAGAATAATTTTGATAGCGGTTTCTTGGACAAGGTCTTTTGGAGGAAAGGTTTTGGGTAGAAGTGGAGACCATGGGGGAGATATTGTAATTTGTTTTTTTTTTTTTTTTTTTCCCCATATTAGTTAATGGGACTAAAACAATAGTGTCTCTTCCCCCTGTTTTTTTGTTGTCGTGGTCGATGTTTTGAGTTTACTTGTTTCCAAGGACATGAAAAAGTTCAGTGAAAGGTTTCAAGGTGGGTAGGGACAAGATTCACTGAACATTCTCTCAAATTTTTTATCATATTAGGACTTGAAATCAATAGGGATAAAGCATGGTTAATGGAGTTAATTCAAAACTCATTATGTGGGTAGATCTAGCAGTGGGTAAGGTATCGAGCTGCCCCTCTTCATGCTTGGGTTTTTCAGACACAACCTAATTATCCTAGCTTTCTAGATCTTTGTTTTATACAGTGAGAAAATATAGGATTTAATATAAATTTATTGTAACCACCAATTAAACGAACTTCAATTGTTCACTTTTGAAACAGGTTTGTTTAGCAATACGATAGATGTCTGTGTACATTATTCTCCAAAAAAAAGAAAAAGAAAGTTTCTTCAGTATACTATCCTCACCCTTGTATTTGGCATGGACAATTAATGCTTTGAATGTTTCAGGCACATCATTTGTCTTTATTATCCAGACATTTAAGTATACTTCTTTTATGTTATTGCAGCTTAAACTTTTGGCATTGCTTCCATGCCTTGCTTCTCATAGTGCAATGGTTCCTTTCATAGTTGAAGCTATTTCACCAATGCTTCGCAAGGATTCAAATCCGTAAGTGCATTAAAAGAAAATATTTATTGTTTCATTTAACTTACATTTATTTGTTCGTTTTTGTGGCCAGTTGCCATTTTACCTCATATATAGGCTTTTATAAGATATAGTGATTATTGATATATGAAGGATACGAAGGTCTTATGGAAAAAGACTTAATATGTAGAACTAGGGAAATAATTACGAGACAAAAGAAACGTGGATCAAAATTTCCAAATTTTGATTTTCTTGTGGTGCATTAGATATTCTTCTGTTTTCTCCAATCTCCTAATGCATGGCATGGAAATCACTCAACAAATTTGTCTTGGTTCCTCAAAATTCACCACATAGGCAGAAGAAGCCAATCTTTTAGAAGTCAATCAGGAAATAGATATTGAAAATGCTGAAAAATTTGATCCAACTGTCGAAAGCAGTAAGACTGGGGAGGAGCAAATGATCTTGATCCTCCTCCAAAAATGACATAAGCAACACAAATGAGGACCAAGGGAGATGACCAGGTTCTTTTGCTGCAGCTTAACATTAGTACTAATGCCACCTAAATAGAGAGTGCTATTACACTTTTCATTTCTTGTTGATGAATGCCTTCCATACTATCTTGCAAAAAGTTGGCTTGGGTAATACGAAGCCTTGGGAAAGAGAGTATTATAAAGATATGACGTAAAAAGAATTTGTGCTTTTTAAGAGACCAAATCCTCATATTGCAACAGATGGAGTAGGATATGATGTTAAGATGGGGGATAGTGGAATTTCACTTCAAGAACCCAAATAAACACCCCACACTTCCTTAATCTGGACCTCGATCCACAGCTAAATTGAAAAGAACCTTGTACATTGCTCCTTGAGTGGACCACCTTCATCCTATGAAATCAACCAAAAAAGAGTAGATCTGCCTTTAACTTTGATAGCAATTTTTTTCGAAAGTAACTGATTTTTAATTTTTTTTATTTGGAATATTATCAAACAAAAAGTTTCAGATTTTGATACTAATGGTATCATCAACATGTCTCTTTATGAAACCTATATTTTCCTTATTCCGAAGAAAATAGATTCATGAATGGTTCATGATTATAGAACCATTAACCTATCCTATGTGTTTACAAAATAATAGCTAGAGTCTTATTGAATCATTTAAAGAAGGTTCTTCCTTGTACTATTGTTGAAAACCAAATGAATTTTGTGACGGGGAGACAAATTTTAGATGCTTACTTAGATGATTGGTAAACACGTGAAAAGAGTAGATTGATTCTTAAACTAGGTTTGGAGTAAGCTTTTGATAAAGTAGGTTAAGGCTTCTTTGTTGCAATCCTTCAAGCCAAAGAGTTTAGTCTCCGTTGGAGAAAATGGAATTTTGATCGTATCTCTAGTGCTAATTATTCCAGTAATTTATGGAAGATCATGAAGTAAGATTATTCCATCACACAGCGTTAGACAAGGGGGCCCTCTCTCCACTTTTCTCTTTATTATTGTCTCGGATTATCTTACTTGTCTTTTATACCATGGATCTCTATCGGGTAATATTATGTCTAATTGCTTTGGGAATTATTTTTTTAATAATCAATCATCACTTTGCGGATGACACATTATTATTCTCTTCTAGGATCTCAAACGGTGGAGAATTGATTTGATATTATCTAAATTTTTGAGATGTTTGGGCCTATGAAACCAATTTTGCAACCATTTATTTAAAGCTCTATAAACTTTCTGATGGCTCTAATGCAACAGTGGCTAAAGTTTGGAATTCAGCAGATAGGGATTGTGGATTGGGATATTGGGCTACGAGAAACCTTAAGGATGATTAAATTGTTACTTTATCTTCTGCTATGAATTCTTGGAGATGGCTTGTCTTATTGTTTCATCCAACAAATTATCTATTAGTTCTATGATGGGGATGTTGCTTCAAAACCGTGGTCAAAGACATCAAGTCTTTATACTCAGTGATATGCAAGGATTTATATTGAAGAAAAATTAAAGCTTTTTATGGGAACTTAGCTATAGTGTGTCAATACAGCGGATCATTTTCGAAGGAGAATGCCCTATTTCCTTGTTTCTCCTTCTTCGTGTGTAATGTGCAAGCCTAGCTCAGAATCTCAGTGTCACTTGTTTGGCTATTGTTCTTTTGCACATGAATATTGGAACTTTATCTTAGAAGGTTTCATTTGGAATGTCTAACATGGTTTAATGAGGAAAGCACTGAAAGTATGCAAAAGTTGCTCATAGTCATGCAAAGATTAGACTAGAAAATTGCATCAATCCTAGAATCAGATGGAGAGTTATTCGGCAAATTTCTCCTAGAGGATTGCAAGTGTTTCTTTGATTCTGTCAGCATCCTCTCTCTCTCTTTTTTTTTTTGTAAATAACAAAAAGTTGCTATGAAAAAACCACGTGACCCATGAAAATTGATGGCTTAACAGAAAGAGCCTCGGATAACTTCCAACAAAGAAATGGAGTCTTCATCAAGAATCACTATAACCTTGATGCATTTCAAATTAGCATCCTTATCAAATGCCCTTTTAGAAGCTGCCCCAAGGACTCTGATGCTCCAGTTGTGGATGATAGTTTAGGATTATTTTAATCATCATTGTTCTGTTACACATTCTGATTAGTTTAAAAGTATCGCACATTTTTTTTATATGAAACATTGACAACCTTGTATTAAACACAAAAAGGACAGCCCAGGGGCCAGGGGTAGAGGAAACCCCCTCCCACAAAACTTTTCATTCTGCAGGAAAGTTTTCTTTTCTTTTCCGTTTTTTTTTTTTGAAAAATACATATAGAACTTATATATTCTTAGAATTCTCAGTGGCATACTATTTATCGAATATACCTTCTTTTAAACTCTGATTTTTTATTTCATTTTCAGAGTCTTATATGCTACAGCAACGCGATTGCTATGTCAAAGCTGGGAAAAGAATGATCGTGTATTTGGGAGTCTGCAAGTAAGTTGTGTTTATATTTGTGTGAATGCTGGGGCAGTGGGAGGTGGGGTTGTTGGTGGGCTCTCTTTTACCTGATACTTAACAGTGTAATAAAGTTCCATTGCCTCTTCACCTTCATGTAGAGAGTCTTACTTCCCAATGGATTTTCTGACTTTGTTCATGAGAGAGAGATTTGTCTCAGTTTGGCTGCTTCAATTCGAGATGTTTGCAGAAAAGATGCAGATAGAGGAGTAGACCTTATCTTGTCTGTTTCAGTATGGCTTACTTGGAAACCTTTCTTTGTCTTTGTTTTTTGTTTCACATCTATTACAGATGGATTTTATATATCCTCTCAATTAACAGGCATGCATTGAAAGCCCTGATCCTATCAATCAAGCTCTTGGATTTCAAGGCCTTGCACATCTATGTGAAGCTGATGTCATTGGTAAACTTACTGTCTATAAATTATAATATGTAAATTATTCATACTTGGGTCTAGACTGAAAGAGTTCACAATAAACCTTCCAGATTTTTACACGGCATGGGATGTCATTGCTGAGTATCCACTGGACTATTCTGCAAATCCAGTTCTTGCAAATAGGTTAGTCACTTCTCCCAACGAACTACCGTGGGATTTTACAAGGAGCAAATGAAGAAAGAATAATTTTACAAATGGAATAGTAAAAGCCTCTCCAGTTGAGGACAACATAATAAGAAGGGGAATAATTTTTTTTTCAAAAAAGATACCACAGTTCTGAGGCCTTTATATAGAAATAATCCTATCCCATGTTTCTAAAACAATCCTTTCTCAATCATTTAAGTTTTACAATTTTCTCCGATCGCAGCTCCCAAGAATAGTCCTACTAACCCTTCCTCACAAGATAATTCCCTTTCTGTTTAGCAGAAACCACCCAGTAAATCTGACACAAAAATAAGGTAATTTGGCACCAAAATCCTGAATCACAATCTCCAAAAAGAAGTAAAAGTGTTTTATGTATATATGAGAAGCATCCTAGCCAAGGTCTTTTGTCGCAACGCACACTACCCGAGGAGAAGACAATTTATTTTGCTGTCTAGCATGCAATTCGTTGTAGTTTTTCTTTTATATGATAGAAGACATGTATATCAATCAAAAAGGGATTTTAAGAACAGACCACAAAGAGCTAGGACCCCTGCTGAACCTTCTTGGGGCAGGGATCCTTCTAAATTCTCTTGTACAAGATGGTAGGAATGAAATGATCATAGGAACTCTACTAGAATAGAGTTTGAAATGAAAACACTATAGACGAATCTGGCATCCACAATCTATGATCATCAAATTCAAGAAGGGCTTGCAAGTCTAATTAGTATGTGGGAGTGGGTAGAGCATTAGAAAAGTGGATTTATGTGTGTACTGCCTCTCTGCTCTGACAGTTAGAAGGAGCCTGTCCCGAAATACTAATTAGACTTGTGAACCCTTCTGCTTGTATACTGCAACGAAATGGTGAGCCATGAGACTTCCAACCACTTTTATTTAATCAAACTGTTTTGTAACAGTGTCAATGTCTTTTCTTTTTCAGTATCTCACAATAAATCTTATTTATAAATCTAACTGATCTTACAAACGATTGCCAAATTTTAGGGAAAATATATTTCTGCGATTTGGTTGACACACTGAAATTGTTAAATTAGAAATAGTTAAATTTAACTTTCAACTACTTGTATGATCTATTTAAGAGGACAACCTGGCTTTTTGGCAGCCTCTGCAATCTTCTCAGATGGGGTGCAATTGATGCTGAAGTCTATCCAGAAGCTTCAAAAGACATAATAGGAATTCTTTTCACTGTTGGGACATCAACTTGTCCTTGTCATGATTTGCAGTGGACGAAGGCTAAGGCTTCTGCTTTTGACGCCTTGTCACAATATGAGGTAAAATTTGGGATGAAACCTTTTTTATAATCGTTAGCGACCTTTTTCTTCTTTTATAGAAGAAACAACTTGATAGAACACAACTATATTGCAACGTAAAAGATAAAAGGAACTACTGTATAATTCCCCTAAGCATTTGAGATACTTGGAACCTCCCCTCTTGAGATACTACTCAAGCTCTAAGCCACTAAACAGTTACCTACCTTTACCCTTTCTCACCCCACTCTATTTATCACGAATCACCACAATAGCTTCCTGTAACTTCCTGTTGCAAGTCTAAATTAGATTTTTTTTCATTATAATTTCAGCGAGGTGCATGCCGTTTTTTAATACAAAAAGCTAACTAAATATCTAGATACTAGGTATAATAAATCTAAATAAAACCGTAGGTAAATCTAGTAAATCTGAATAAATCCTAGATACTAGGTACAATAAATCAATACTTGGTACAATAATTCTAAATAAATCCCTAAATCTCTAGATAACTGTGAATCTAAATAAATCTTTAAGTAATAGTAAATCTTCCTAGAAATTAGGTAATAATAAGGGATATCCCTGGGTAATAGTAATAATAAAGGATAAGGAATTATACAAATATTTCCTAGATTAAGGCTAATCCTTCAACACTTCCCCATTCATTATCGGTTGGATATTAACTCATTAAGCAGTAAGCTGTAAAGTCAGCTGAAGCTTTTGCTGTAAAGTTAGTTGAAGCTTTTTGTTAGCACTTTTGTCAGTTGAGGCCGTGAGAGAATATAACTCATACATACTTCTCTTGGAGCACTTCCACCAGGGTTGCTTGCCTCTCTCAGGTTCACTTCCCTGGGAGACTTGCCATGGGTGTCACTTGTCTCTCTCATGCTCTTTCCACTTGGAGCACTTCCATTGGCATCGCTTGCCTCTCTCGTGCTCACTCCTCTTGCGAGTGTTTAGTCTCCTTTCAGCCCCCTTTGTCTTAAACATTGTTAGCCATTCATGACATCGACAATGGCACATCCTTTCTGATAGTGGCAGCAATAAATTCATTCAATTTATTTATTCACCTTTTTGATATCCTTTCCTTTGGTATTGTCATTTATGCTTGCCAGGTATCCCTTCTTGAGAGAAGTATTGTAGATTTTAAAGAAAGGAGCACGTCAGTCCTTTTTACGGAAATAGATGTGAACATCCTCAGTGCGATAAAAGGTCTTCTGGTCAAGATTATATCTCATGAGCACAGGTTAAAATTTGTATGTATTATAGTCTACCGCCCGCTTCAATTGCTGCCACGAAAAACATTCATGTAATTGATTATTCATTCCCAATTTGTTGCAGTAACCGGAGACGACTTGTAAAGGAGAAGAGAGTTGCTGGAAGTAAGATTGAGAAACTACTAGACGTCTATCCTCGTCTTGTTTTTTCTTCAGGTATTATGTTATTAGTGGTGTAGCTGTTATATACAAGAACAATGGCCTCCACCACTCTTTCCTCACCCAAAAAGCCTCTTCTAGTTCTTTATAACTAAACCTCCTATAAAATTGTTCGTATGGCATTCGCTACATATTTTGAATTTATCCAATTTTGAAATTTATTCTACCCTTTTACTACCAGTTTACTATATAGGAAGTGCAATAATTAGTCAACATTATTAGTTTTCCGTGTATTTTATTGGTTGGAATATTTTATGTAGTAACCGGTTATAGTTAGTTGACTAGCCTATTTAAGGCATTTCCTGCCTTTAATATAAAAAGAACAGACTCTTAACAACTGGTGTAAGTATTAGAGCACCCTCGTGGTAGGGACTTGGTGGCTGGAAAAAAGAACCCACCAACGACTGGCAATGACACAGTTCTAATTAGTCTTGATGCTTCGACTTCTCAAAACCCCATTATCTCCTCAAACCATGACACGCCAGATGTTATCAGTTGAAAGATCTATTGAAGAAATGAAGACAAATATGCAGGAGTTTAACCGACAATCTGTGCTGAATATACGAAGGAGTTTAACCGGCTATGTGCACAAAATAATCTTGTGAAATCTGAGAACCAACAAATAGCAAGGTATGTAGATGGATTGAGGGGCGATGTAAAGATTGCAACCAGTGTATTATCTCCCTGGTGGTATTTCTTTATCCTATAGAGTGGAACAACAACGTGAAGAAAAACAGGAGGACCCGATTAGAAAGATATCTGTATTAGGAGGAATAGTTTTACAAGAACATAGTAGATTCACAAAGACACCTCCAATGAGGAAGTACTTTATCCATTACAAATAAACTAAAGAAGATCTCAACAATAAAGTTGGCACCAAGAAAGTAATGGAAATACAGCAGACCAACATCGGGAGAATGTTTTAGTTGTGGACAGCAAGAGAACTTATCTAATAAATGCCCTCAAAGGAAGACATTGGCAATAATGGAAAGAGGGAATAGTAAATATGGAGGTCAAGATAATGTTGAAGAGGAAGTAGCTTATGTGGAAGCCGGTGATAGAGAACAACTATTTTGTCCTACAAAGAGTGTTATTAACTCCTACATCCGAACCTGCCTTACTAAGACATCCTCTACCTCAAACTCATTGTACTTTTAGTATATATATATATATATATATTTTGCATTCTCGAGGATATTATCTTTATGTATTGTTAGTTGTTGAAGTCCTGGATGAAGGTAACCTTGTTGCAATAATTATTTTGTTTGATTTTAATAGTTCAAGTTGGCGGGCAAAAAACACCTGTCTGTTGGTATTACTTGAAATTACTTGCATTTCAATTATATTTTACCTGTTCAATAAAAGGAACACATATTATTGAAAATTTGTGACTACGCATTAAAATAAGATTTACCGAAGTAAAATTGTTGCGATTCATTAAAGTCCATTAATAACATATATTATTTCATGGTTACTAGTTTAGTCAAAAGAAAATTAAATATTAATCTTAAACCCACTTTGTTGCTAACAACTACTCAAATTCATGGAAACTTAGTTAAATTTATATCTTTAAAAAGTTCGTATGCTTGTAAAGAAATAGTTATTCAATCATATTCGAGAGAGTTAATAAAAGGAAATGGAAATATGACGTGCAATACAACAATTGCACTAGAAAATTAGCAGGAGTAAATGCGATTATTAAGGTTGCATCCTATGATTTTCCTATTTTTCCTCAGGATGGTGGGGGTTGTATTCAGTTGAATATGAAACTTTGTTCATTTAGTTTAGTCATTTCATATCGTGAGTTGTTGCCTTCTGTGCTTATTTGTAGAATTGCTAAATTCCTTAAATTTGTTCTCAGGGAACAGTACTGTTAGGGAACTGCCTGCTGCTGCACTTCTGTGTCTGTCTTTTTCTTCTAGAAAAGGGAATGATCCTGAAAGAGTAAGGATGTTGTAATTGGTTCATCATTTTGAAAGGTTCTTTCTTTCCCTAACTAGCCAATTCTTTATTCAGAGAACAAAAGATGAACATGCCAGTTATGTGGATGCGATGTGTGAAATTGCTGAATCTCTTCAACTTTCAAGAAACATTGTCATGGCTCTCTTAGCCCTGGAATCATGGAAAGCATTTATGGAACGCTGGTTAAAGTCTGAAGTTTTTTCCTTTGATGTTAGAGATACTGCAGTTATCTCAGAGAAAACATGTAAAGCTGCTAATGCAATTTTGAAGGTCCCCGTTTCTTGTCTTGGCCTTCCTATTTACACCTCTTACTTTCATGCCACTTATTATAATAGTTTGGAAAATGTTGAAATTTTGGTAGTAATGTTGTTATTCCTGTCCTTCAGAGTATAATACATGCTGCTGAAGAAGCTTTGCCAAGATCTGCTGAAAATATGGCGCTAGCTATTGGTGCACTTTGTATGGTAATCTTTTGCTTCAGCAACCTCTTTCTTCACCACTCTGGTCTTCTAGGGATGTCTCATCTCCTCGTCTCTCCTTTGTATGCTATTCTTTCTGTCAATAAATTATTCGTTTCTTATTTTTAAAAATCCCACTTTCTTTCCCAATTTGATTCTCGAATTTTACTGTCGAAATGTCAGCGTCTATTTTCTGAAGTTCCTTGAATATTTATGTCATCAGTCTCTGGTATGCAATACAAAGTATGATAAATGTTAATTTGGAGAATAGATTCGTTTGGATACGCTATTATCACTGGGATGTTAAGGTCAAGAGGTTTACTCCATGCCGAGGCCTTCAAGAGTAAAATTCTTTTCTTGTTAAGCCTGTGTACTTTTAGATTGTGAACTTATCACTGCAGCCTTATTAGTGTCATTGAGATATTACAAATGTCACATATACATGTGCGTGCGTGTATGCATTATAAGAAACAAGCTGTGGCTTTTCGATAGCGTGAGACATTACAAATATCATTGCGGCTTTTTTCCCTTTTGTTATCAGGTCTTGCCTCAGGCTGCCCATGCTGTGAAGTCAACTGCTGCCAAGTATCTGTTAAATTGGTTGTTCCAGCATGAGCATGAGCATCGTCAATGGCCATCTGCAATATCCCTTGGAATAATCTCCAGATGTCTGCATGTCACTGATCATACATTGAAATTTCAGAACATCTCTGGACTTCTAGAGGTATGCAGATCCTCGTTCCATCACAAAGTTCTTTTTCAAAGTAAATGGCTATTCTTTTTATGCATGGCATTATGCAAATAAAGGAGTTGCAAAGCTCGTATTTGATTATGATTACTGTTAATTTTTCTATCTGTTTTGCCTCTGAATTTCATGAAATCTCCCTTTCAGGTTTTAAGCGTTAGCAAAAGCACCCTCGTTAAAGGAGCTTGTGGAGTTGGATTAGGCTATTCTAGCCATAATCTTCTTTCCGGGGTTGAAATTGTTGACAAATCTAATTTGGTTAAAGACAAGCAGACATCCAGGATTGAGGATGTAGAGTTGCTAGGAACAATAGTTAGGGCTTTGTCTTTGATGATATGTCAGCTCACTGGATCTTCTACAGACATGTTGGAAGATCTCTTTACATTGTTCCCAGTGCACTCTTTCGATATCAGTGTAGATGCCCACCTGTTGCATGAGAATGGTGATTTTGAAGATGTCTGGGGTGTTGCTGGACTAATTCTAGGTCTGGGTAACACCATCGTTGCAATGTACAAAGCTGGGACATATAATGCTGTCCTGGAGATTAAAAGATTGATTTCCTCGTGGATGCCTCACGGAAATTCGGTACTTCAGTACTCTGATTCATTCGATGACAATTCTGTTAGAATTCTCTCTGTTGGATCCTGTCTTGCACTACCAGCCGTCATGACTTTTTGTCATCGATTCGAGTTGATGAATGGCGATGAACTGGGCCATCTAATAAATGTCTATAAGGAGACTATTTCTGAACTGTTATCTGTTAAAAAATCTACTACATCCCATCAGAATTTGTTGATGGCATCATGCATAGGAGCAGGAAACCTCCTTGCCGGCATTTTAAATGAGGGGGTTTGTTCTATTGAAGTTGGATGTGTCCAAGACTTGCTGGAGTTATTTAGAAGATGTTATTCTAATCCGTACAGTCCTTTGATTCATTTTGGGGGAATGCTTGGAGTAGTAAATGCTATGGGAGTGGGTGTCGGAAGTTTATTCGATGTGCATCCTACAACATCATCAGTTCAAATTGAACATGACCTAAAGGTTAGATATCCTACTGTTATGTTTTTGTTCACTTTTAAATTGGTTTTCTTATAAAAATGTGTTTACAGGAATCTTCTCATCTTATGGGTCCACTACTTTCAAGTCGTGTTTGTGAGCCACTGTTGACATCAGTGATGCAAGAGATGTATCTTGTTGCACAGAATTCTGATGACAAAAAATTGCAGCAATATGCTGCATGGGCAGTTTCATTCCTTAGACATAATATTTGGTCAAAGAAATCTCCAAACATTCAGAACTTAAATGAGACAGATGAATCTGGTTCAAGATCTATACCTCAAAATTTCCAAGTGGATGGTGTAGTAATGAGGCTATGCAATTGGCTAAAGCAGCTTAATCTTTCAGGGGTATGTTTCTTCCGGTTTTCTTTTTAGCTTTGATTTGAGCCTAAAAGTTATATATATACATGCATGTACGTATTCTGCATCACCTCACATTTCTTTTAATTTTGAAAACTCATACTTTATATGAAAGGAAACACAAGAGGGCAATTAAAAGATACTCCAGCCCAAGCTAAAGGGTGCCAAGATAAAAGGGCTCCAACCGTTCAAAATAAGAAACAAAGGATAATTACAAAAATCTCTAATTACACACTCAAAGGGAGGTGGTGTTGGGACCTACAAAAATTATGATAAATATGGAGAGAGATATAGTGGTTCCTACCAACTTTATGGAAGAAAGATAAATCATGGATTTGGGGCGGGTTTGGAGGTTGTACCCCATGGGTTTGAGAGGCCAAACCCGGGGTACGCAACTCCTTCCCCCGAAGCCAAACTCACACAAACCTGAAACCGTGCCCCAGACACCCCCTTGATATTTTCCAAATTTTGTTTTTTGAGTATGGTTGGAAAGTTAGCCCCTAATTCCAATTTAGTGTCTTTTGATAAAAATAAAAGTTGCTCATCACTTGAAAATAGCTGAGTTGAGTAACAAGAATATTGTCTAAACTGTTCTTATGAAAACTCGTTGATAACGTACACGATTGTTATTAGTACTGTGTTGAACTGAAGCAATATCGCTTGTTGGCTACATGCACGATTTATTTTGTTAAGTTTAATCTGAAAAATCTAATACTTCAAAAGTTCAGACAGGTCCAGCTACATATATTGACACTTTAGTAACCATACTACGGTGCCTCTCTCAAGCTCCCAGATTGCCGTCCTTGGACTGGGGAGTAATCATCAGGCGCTGCATGAGGTATGAGGATCAAGTTGCTGAATCGCAGCCACAAAGTTCTGCTCTTAGAAAGGGCATTCTAAGGGAGGAATGCTTGAAGTTCTCACTAGCGCATGCAAACCAATTCGACCAACTGCTTATTTTTCTTGATGAGCTTTCTGACATCTCCAGGTTCAGAACACTTGCGCTGAATCTGCAGTCATGTTTGCTTATTCATCTCGCAGGTCTCATGAACGTGTTCTCTAATTCGAGGGTCGAAAAACTTTTCAATGACATGAAGAACTACTTGTTTTCTTCTTACTCCAACAAACTCCAGTACAATTATGAGAAGCATTTACTATGCATCTCGTGCTGGAAGGGCCTCTACCAATGTCTTGAAGAGGCTTCTCTCAATTCTCTAGAGTGCATATCTCATATTGAAAACTTCATGGAGGTTCTTTTTATCATGTTACCTACATCGCCCTCCATTACCGACACAGAAGTAGATGAGGTACACTCCACAAAAGAGTGGTCCGAGGCAATACGATGCCTTGGCAAGGCACGGCAGGCATGGCTGCTGGACTTCCTTCAGGTACATGACTCCATCTCTTCATATTTCCAAGGTCTTCTTCACTGTTTTCGTTGTAGGGACTTGTATTCAAATTTATGTGACGACCACTTGTCTATGCTTGAAAAACCTTTGCAGAATGTCTTTTTAAGATTAAATAAAACGGGTTTCCTAATCTATTGGAAACCGTAGATCTTCATTTGTGCATTTAATCTCGTGTTTCTGATTTCTCAAGTGCCATGTGCAGGTCTCATCAGAGGATCTTGTACTAAAAGATGAGAAGTTTTTTGAAGTTCTTAAGAAGATGAAAGCCAAAGCCAAACTAACCAGGAACGGTTCTCTTCCACTGAGCGAGCTAGGAAAACTGAAAATCCTGATGCTGAACTTGAAATTGCAAGGTTCTGCTTCTTTGGACAATTTTTGGGAACGTAGTTATAATGATTAGTATTAAGCATCAAATGGAGTTTCAGACTCAAAATAGAAATCTCACATGTTATCTTAGCCTCACAGTCTCGTGCCCATTTACTTGTTTCAAGGCATTTGTTACTGAGATTTCGTATTGCTATCGACTTACATAGACCTTCAATTTGCAGATGTGTGGGATGTACTGGTGGAGGTTGTAGCAGCTCTTCAACTTGCAGAGGGAAATGTCAAGAGACAATGGCTGGTTGATACTGTGGAAATTAGCTGCGTCTCAGTTCATCCTTCCACGGTAGGCATTAGTCAGTAGTTTGATGGAACAGTCAAATTAAAATTTAGACACGAAATTCATAGTTTAGAATCAATCCATTAAGTTGAAATAGGTTTTAGAATTCACTGTTGTCATTCAACGGTCATTAATAGGCTGAAAATGGAAAGAATCAAATTTTAATGCTTATGTTAGAACATTATGTCGACTTGAAAATAGTTCAAACTAGTTAGGGTATATATCTTCTATCAAAAGGTCGGGGTTGGGGTTCAAACTACCCACCCCACAAAATTAGAGAACACTTTGTAAAATGTTTTGGTGTTTTCTTCTGCAGGCACTGCATTTTCTTGGTTTACTATCAGGTAGCTTCTCCAAATACATGCCTTTACTGATTTTGGAACCTCATGCCGTGCTGAAGGATCTACCTGTGACCCTCAATTCTCTTATATCCACATCTGGCTGGGGTTACATTGCAGAGCCCATCGCTTCCCATCTCCTCGCCTCGACTGAACGGATTCTAAATACGAACAGTATACATAGCTCCCAACCTATTGATGAAAGTGAAACTGATACAGCTATTTCTCTGTTACATGTGATGCATAATACCTGCGTTTCTTTGAAGGAATTCTTGCCATTGGAGGAGCAGCTTAGGGTTGCAAACATGAATATCATCACTCAGCAAAGAGGGTGATTTTGAAATTGATCACCAAATTTTGTTGAACATATTGCCGAACAGCTGAAATTTTGGATGTGGAAGGTTTTAGGTTTGTGTGATATGCTTGAATTATGCCAATAGAGGAATTATAGAAATTTATATATTAATTGAATTTAAGTTACAAAAGTACGTTAAATTTATTTTTGAATCCTGATAATAACAACCTAAAAAATAATAAAAAAATAATATTTGATTCAACTAGTCTGGAGAATTAGAGACTCCTTTTCTTTATACATGAATGTAGTAAGAGGAGGTTGAAAATGGAAAACAATTTTTCACATTTGCTAAACAAGTTTTCCTGAACTAAATAAAAAAGGAACAGAAAAGGAAAAAAACTCCATTAATTTTACATTTTAACTCGGTATGAAAAATGCTCGAAAAAAAAAAACGCCTTAAACCATAAAAATGCTTCAATTCATGTCTCTTTCAATCACTGGGGAAACTTTACCTGTTTCTGAAGGCTCGACACAACTGTCTCGTGTTGAATTCTCGGATTCTCTGTCTCTTAAGGTTTCTATAAAGAGGATGATTTCTGATTCCTTTTTAGGCTCCATGTCGACATCTCGAGATGCCTCCGAAGACTTGTCATCAGGGTCTTTGCCACTAGATAGCCATACAAATTTCAGGTCTTGACCTTGCCTACATTTGCCATTTTCAAATGCCCGTTCAGCTGAATGGCGGGTTAAAAAGGTGACATTAGCCGAGTAGGTATTGGATGCATTTGAAATGCTGCTGCAATTTTCCGAAACAAGTTCGATGGTACGAACGTTACCGAAGGCTGAGAAATGCTCCTTTATCACATTCTCCTACAACAATTAATAACATGAAATTAGAATCAGGTAAAGATGCTCCAAATGCAAAAGTTCAGACAATTACACAAAGATGGTAGTTAAAAAGAATTCAACCAATAACACAAAGCCTGCACATCTCCAAGGGAAAAATTCTTAATTAACATTATGTTCCCATCAAAGCTTCCAACAACAACTGGAAGGCCCAAATTCTTTCAAAATGAAAGATCAGCCTTTGAACACAAGCAACAGAGAGAGGGGGACAGAAACCAGAAAGGAAAATGTCATTGCAGTCTCTCGGTTGTGTTTATGCTTTTGGAAATCATTGACCATATGGGAGAGACTTCTTAAGAAATCGACACCTTCCATGTTTTCTATAATAAGTAACCGAACTTTCATCGAGAAAAAAAAAAAAAAAAAAAAAAA
>NW_019272027.1:3430570-3476236 GCF_002738345.1 Cucurbita maxima
CATCGAGAAAAAAAAAAAAAAAAAAGGAGGCCAACTACAAGGGCCTCCAATCAAGAAAAAGTCCTGAAGGATAATTACAAAATGGCTTCGACACCTAAGCCCAAAGAAAAATATAGAATATAGCATAGAACTAATTGTCATATAGAGATCTCCAAAGCCTCCTCAAAGTCTCCACAAGATAGCATTACTTTCCTTTCTTATGATAAGGAGAATGAAGAATGAAGGAACTCCACTATCATCTCCCTACAATCCCTTGGCCTAGTTAGAGCAAGACCAAAGTTTGTAAAGAACCAGTTCCAAACAGTAGAAGCCACATCCCAACTCCAGAAAACAGGATCGAGATCCCCAACCACTCTCCTGCAAAGAACGCCATGCCAAGGCACCACCCTATCTAAGATGTTAACTTGTAACAGTTTGATTTAAAATATATATATATTTAATCCCGCCGGAAATCGCAAGATTTCTGGCCAGGCATTTATTTTCGCAATTGAAACCATTCCATAACCCCTTAAAAGACTCTACCCTCTCACACCCTTCATTCTCAACTCAAAAGTCCTCCCATTCTGCAGTCTACCCTCATAACCGAGAGAGAAATTGAACGATTTGAGGGGAAAGTTGGTTGCGGAGATCTGAAAATTACAAGAAAGAGTTTTTGGGGTTTAAGCCCAAAGTCGAACCGTGGAGTTGTATAAATTTCCAAAGGTCGAACTGTGGTGGAAACGGCGTCAGAAAAAGAAAGGGAAGAGGCGAGGGTTAAAGTCTGTGTTTTCAGGCGAAGAAGATGGATCGTCGCCAATACTCTCGGATCTGGGCACAACCCTTGAATAAACCCTTCGGCTCATTTACCCAGTGCAGCCCAATACGTACAGCCCAGCTCAGTCACGTCTCAGCCTAAATAATCAATCTGCGTCCACTTGGCCTAGCTCAACCAATAGTGCACCAACTCGTATACCTGCGCCCCGACCTGTCTTCAACCCGCGCCTTCTTCGGCTGCACACGTTTTCGCCACGTGACCATTCCAGCTGCGGCTCGACTTCGGCGTGTGTGACAGCTCGATCACAACTCCATCGGCTCGATTTCGCGGCTCACTCTGACTCGGCTTGGTATACAAATAATATATTGTTTCCTAGGTGTTCGACCCTCCTGAAGCCATTTTTGACCTTATTTAAGGCACTTGAGGTCAGTAAGACTCCTATTTACCCAAGTTTAGATAGTTTTAGGACTCAGGTTGGAAATAATTGTCAAGTTTAGTTAAGCTAAAAGATGTCATGTGAAATGTTATAGGTGAGAATTGAACGCTGGAAGCATAGTTTATAAGCAACTACCAAGTAATTAGTAACTTCGGCTAAGTCCAACCAAGCAAGTGACCTTACTGTTGGAGTTAGCTAATTGATTGATGTATAATGGTTGTTGTGTAATAGCCACAGGGCATGCACCATCATACATCAACCAATTAGCTAACTCCAACAATAAGGTCATTTATATGGTTGGCCTTGGCTAAAGTTACTAATTACCCAGTAGTTGTTTTTAAAATATACTTCCAACGCTTAGTTCTCACCTATATCAATTCACATGACATATACGGGACATATTAATATTCTAGCTTAACTAAACATGGCAATAATTTCTAACATAAGTCCTAAGACTAACTAAACTTGAGTAAATAAGAGTCATACTAATCTCAAATGCCTTAAATAAGGTAAAAAAATGGCTTCAAGAGGGTCGAAAACCAATAGGGAGCAATACATTATTTGTATACCGAGCAACCTAAGCCGAGAAGCTAAGCCACGAAACCAAGCCAACGAAGTCGTGAGCCGAGCCGATCAAGCCGTCACACATGACGAAGCCGAGCCACAGCTGGAATGGTCACGTGGCAAAAATGTGTAGCTGAAGAAGGCGCAGGTTGAAGTTAGGTCAAGGCGCGGGTATATGGGTCGTTGCCAAGTTAGTGACTGTTGGTTGATTGAGCTGGGCCAAGTGAATGCAGACTAATTATTCGGGCTGAGACGTGATTAGGCTGAACAGTACATATTGGGCCATTGGGCCGCACTGGGTAAATGAGTTGAAGGGTTTTGCCAGGATCCGAGAGTGTTGGCGACAATCCGTCTTCTTCGCTTGAAAACGCAGTCCAGAGCCCTCGCCACTTGCCTTTCTTTTTTCGATGGAACTCCAACGATTCCGACGCCATTTCAGCTACAGTTCGACCTTTAGAAATTTATACAATAACTTTACGGTACACATTGAACCTCACTAGGAACTACACCTTAGAAAGGCCCCTCTCAACTCCCCGAAGGAATCTATCATGAAAAAGTATGGTTATTCTACCTATCTAAATTGGGCTACCTTAGACCCACGACCCTCGAGAAATTATTAATAAAAAGCAAGATTTTATCATCAATTCGGTGATGGTGCCACAACCTCTTTTGGAAGGATCCTTGGGTATTCCCCCATTAGCCTAGTGTTACCCTCTTATATAGGCTTTCTCATTGTTAAGAGGCCACGGTTAGAGAGGTTTGGAACACCAACAACAACTTTGTGACTCTAAACTGGGGCGAAATTTGAAAGATGGAGAGGCACTTGAGTGGGCGAATCTTAACCTTGACCTTGCCTCAGTCACTCTCTCACAAACCAAGAATTCTTGGAGATAGATTCCTCATCCTAGAGGGCTCTTCTCCAAAAAATCCTTATTATCTAATATGGGCTCAACTTTTCTCTAAGAGAAATCTTTGGCTAGAGTTATTCGTGGGATAAATACCCCAAAAAGGATCAAATTCTATGGTTTTTTGGTTGTTTAGTAGGTCAGGTAGCTATTCAAGGTTTCGAGTGTCAATTTCTGGAGTGATATATGTTATCTTCCTAATTTTGGTTGGGCGTTGAGTGGATTTTGTATTTTCTGGTTTGAGGTAGCTGGTTGAGCTACGTTTATTCTATTTTTGGAAGTTGTTAAGACTTCCATTCAAAAACTTCCACTAAAACTTTTCTTTTCAATGAACAATTATGTTTCCTTGTCAAAAAAGTATCAATACATATAACTGTAAATGACAAAGAAGCCCCAGATTCCACCTCTCCAAGCCATTTTTGGGTATCCTTCCCTTTTCAATACAAATGTTAAATGTGTCTTCTTTTCCTTTTTTCCCCCACAGATCTTAGTATGATGCAGTGAGTTAATGACAATCATAGGTTTAACTAGCTAGAAAAAAGAATGGGCTGGAACTTGGACCAACCAAAAGGCAACACTTGCAAGTTGTTAACCTCCTTTGGTACTGGCTTGGTTTCACATAGGGGTTCATTCAAATTGGAGGAGACACCTTTGCACCCACCATTCAGTGGCAGAGGGAAGATTTAGTGGCAAGCCTTGTTTTGGTATTTGTTGATATCTATAATTGGAGGTTTTTAAGGGTTCTGAAGAATCCTGGGAAAAGGGGAGGGATTTCGCCTATTTCCTGCCAACCAAATACTTATCTTCTAAAAACTCTAGAGATTCTGTGTTAAAGTGGAAGCAAGTAACACTACTTCAAGAACTGAAGAGAAATTTGTTAACCTCAGACCATAAAATTAAAAGAGCCCACGCAAGCTTCACATAATTTTGCTATTGAAGAACAACTAACGAATTAAAACAGATAAGTAAGACACAAGACTGATTTTTTTCCTGCCAAGAGCCACTATCATTCAGCAAGGAAATAAAAATTAAACAAGACCATTTTGGATAGTTCTCAACTGAATATCAATAACATTCCTTTTTTGTTTAGTCCTTTGCATTAGTCCTTTGCATTAACTAGTGGTCTAATATTTCAGAACATCCTTCAAGGGCATAGAAATTTACTAATAGTAATCCTCTGAACAAATATAAAAATAATAGTAGTTACCTCACATGGTCAAGCTATGTAACAACATTCCAAAGAAAATATAATCTAATCAATCGATATCATCATCATCTAAGAGATTCCAGAAATTTTGTAATTAAACTATCATGAATGATCTTGATATAGAGGGATGGTAAAACATACATTGGCAAATTCGGCTGGTAAAGGAGGAAGAATTCTAAATCCAATGTCAAAAGGTGCTTCGGGTGCCAAGGGATGAACAGGCTCAAACTTTGAGGATTCCTCTTGTACAGTACATGTGGTGTGCTCAACATTCTCCCCATTAACTTCAGTATGTGGTGACGCCAAAGGAATACTTGATTCGCTGGCTTTTGGAGAAACAAGCTTACTAGAGTCAGCTTCTACTCCCACTTTAAGCCGCTTTGCAGAGAACCCAGTGATTGCATCGGCTTTGCTTCCTGAGGTCTGTATTGAGAACAAAATGAGAAAATAAAACAAACGGTAGATTGGTTTGCTGTATGTAACAGGAGACTAGAATTGCACTTCCACAACAGGGTTTAGGGATAATTAAATGAGAAAATACATGGAGATTAAAGCCAAGAGTTGAGGGGTAATTAAATGAGATGACGTGATATGAACCTCCAAATTCAATCTTCCTGGCATGGATTTTCTTTCTCAACCTCTATTTATTTTCTCCCGTATTCCTCCAACAGTAGAGGTGATGTCTTATTTAAAACAGTTCTTTGATCAAACATGTAAGGTAACAGAAATTTATAAATGAGGGCTGAAAGTTTACCTGTTTTTCAAGTTTATCTAACTGGCGTCTAAAATCATTCCGCTTCATGTCTAGCATATCTTGCTTCTTCCGGAGTTGCTCCTTTAACTGTTCCAGATTCTCTAATTTCTTTTGCAAAGGAGGTTTCTTCGGGCTATTGAAAGCATGAGAGTTATCTGGAGCAGCTAAAGAAGATTCCAATGGATGGGAAATGCCGCCTTTTGAAGTGGAAACCTGGACACAGTTCTTTCCTTTGACAGCAATAGAAGGAAGTGAAGCAGCTGCAATATGATGTGGAAGTACATGAATACCATTATTACTGCTTACACCATCATCAGGAATGCTGTCACGATTAGCCCACCAAAGTTTGATAAAACGATTGCCCATAACAGCATCAGGTGACTTTAGAGCAGCTTCTGCCTCTTCCCTTTTTGAGAACTGGACAAAAGCTCGTTGGCTATTTGCTGGAATATAGATGTCAATGACCTCACCATATTTTTTAAAATGAGAAAGAAGTGCCTCTGTATTGTTACTCTGTTGTGGAATCCCATTGACAAATAAAGTACGCATTGCTTTCTGAGAAGGTTTCCGCAAAGTATGCATGGCATCACTATGTGCCTTGAGAGATGAATCTCCAGCTTTCGTGCGAGCATCATCCTGAGCCATGTGCTTTTCTTGATGGGAATTTCCTTGGACACTAGTCAAAACTTCATTGTGTTCCTTCACTTCATTCTCATGATAGCCAGAGGAACTTACAACTGTATCAAGTTTACCTTTCATATCATGTCTATTTCTAGACCCACCTCTACCCCCGGCAAACGAACTAGTAACCTGTTGACCACTAGTTACAGTAATTCTACTAGTGCATCCATTATCAGCAGCATCACATTTCCTAACCTGATTCCTATCAGAAGGATCATCTCCTACCAAGGTTTCAACTTCATCAATCTTTGATGAATGCATACCCGAGAGTGCATTTTGTTTCTCAGGACAGTTGTTGTTCCATAGAGGTTGATCAGGATCGTACAAGTCAGCTTCAGCTGCATTACCAGAACCTGAATATACACCATGGAAGGCCAATGAATCATCTCCTACACCAGGCTTGGTATTTTTTCCAAGTAACCCTTTGCCACACATTACTGTCGTGGAAGATGTGCTAACTGTTGGCAGAGATCCAGTAGTTTTCCCCATTAATTGTGCATTTGGAAGCGACAGCGGAAGATTAAATTGAGAAAGACTCTGCATCGCAAGATCATACAATTCATTAGAACTAGATATACAGTTACTAGTTATAACATATAAAAGCATAAAGAAATCTCTTTTCAGGTAAAACATAGGCTGGAAACAACCCAAAAGCAATACTGTGGTAAGATTATTGCTTATACATGAAATACAATAAGGTTCAACCAAATAAAAATTGTAAATGGGAAGTAAACTATATTTTTCTCTTAAAATTTCCATCTGCTATCAAGTAACTTATACATATGACTTAATATTTGGTAGTTTAACAAAGTTCCTTACGTACGACACTTACTTCCCTGACGAAAAAATTATAGCAAATGAAATTATTTATGGAACTTCTAATTTTAAGAGAAAACAAATAATTAATGGGCCATTTAAATTTATGAAAAAAATTATACAAGTTCTTTATATTATTACAATGAAAACGATAATACTAATTAACAGAAGGAACGATAAATTGAAAAAAAATGAATAACAAATCGAAGCGAGTAACTGTCACCTCCTCTCCTTGAACACAAAAGAAAGGGGAAAAGGAAAACTTGAACGGCTAGTTGTTTTCAAACTACTCCAGCGCATGCACACACTACATTTTCATGAATAAATGACATCTTGGATTTTTCTAAAGAAATAATAGAAATACAATTGTATCTATATGTTTCATCATATACTTTAATTTGGGATGTGTTTAAAAGATATACAAAGAGAGAGTAAAAAGAAACATAAATTTCCAAAAATTAATCCTGAAAACAATTCACTTCGCATATTTTTCTTTGAAAAAAGGGAGGAAGGGTTAAAAATAGACCGCAAATTACTTAAGTGTATGTGCAAAAGCATGTGAAGAAAAGGGGATCCATGTGAGGGAGGAATACGTGGTGTGTGAGCCCGATGGTATTTTGTAAGTTAGAAAGGGCCAAGGCTAGAAATGATCAGTATGGAGGGATGTATAGCAAATTTGTTATGGGGGTGGGTATCTTATTGGAAATTATCAATTGAATTCTCTGTTAAGGGCGAGTAGGGAGCTCTAAAATATCCACTCGGCTTGTAGATCTGTGCATAAATAAAATTGATTCGAGGTTTATCAAGGAATCTCATGTAAGAGTTGGATTAAGAATTTCATCTTTAAAGTTTGGACCAAAGACAACAATATCATTCTAACGAAGCAAACTTGGAATTTAAGGACACCAAAATTGATGCTTTCAATAATTGGCAGTACCAAGTAGATATATAGCCACAACACCTTAAGTTATGTTCTAAATAATGTCAGGAAAAAAATGAAAAATATATTATCAAGATGATGTTAGAAAAAATGTCCTTCAAAGATGTAATATAACCTGGGTGGCCCTTGTATGGGAGGCCAAACAGATTATGGTTTCATTCTAATCAAACATCATGCTCAGTCAAATACAGTAAAATGGGTGATATACATACCTGGACATCCTCAACTACAATGCGATTAGTTCCATGCTCCATTGGACACATGTCTCCTCTAAGACAGAATCCTCGTTCCTCAAAATCTCTACATCTCTGACGAGGCATGCCAATGTTCAGAGGAGGGTTGATCGGAGGCCTAAGTGTTCCCTGAAAACCAATAGAGTGCATCGGTTCTAGCCCACCATTCGGAATTCCTGGTATCAATCCAAATGTATTCCATGGTGCAGTTTGTGAAGTAGAAACACTTGGTAAACCCCTTCCAGCAAATAGCCTAGGAGGAAAAGGCCCATGGTGAACAATTTGGGAAGCAATATCAACAGGACTAAACCTTGAATCAAACTGGTTCCAAGGGGCAGACTCCCTGCCTCTTCCCCTACCAAAACTTAGGTCACTAGAAAACGCCTGGTTTGCCCTGATCCTTTGATTGAAATCCCCAGCCACTCGAGAACCTGGCACTCCACCTAGGCGTCTTTTATCAAATTTCCCAGGGATGTCTTTCTCAAGAGTGGAAGAATTGAAGGATTTCCAAGCTTCATTCGCTTGAGAATCGTTGTCCCTAAAACTACGTCCATTTTCAAAAGGTTTACTGCGCTTTCCATATGGCCTCAAATCATGTTCACGTGTATCCGTTTCCAAAGACTGAGAGTGTGTCTCCCGCCTCCTATGCTTATGGTTGCGATCATCATCTTCATCATCACTAATATCCTTTTCCTCCGGATCACTAACATACTCAGAGGAAGAAATGTCTGGCTTAGGATATGAAACTTTCAGTTCCATTTGACTCCCAGCAATAAACAGAACAATCCCTTATTCCTTAGAAGTAGCTACGGTCTTGTATCCAGAACTTGAAACACTATATTGAGTTATTTTAACCTAATGAAACAAAGAAAGAAATAAATCAATTACCTCGAACAACGAGAACAAAAAACAAACGGAATTAACTCAGCCGCATTCATTAATCATCTATTCCCTAATGAAATTCAAACCCCACTACTTAACAACTTAATAACATACTTCAAATTATTCAGCATCGAATAGGTCCAATAAATCTCAACAATACATCACTTCAATGACAAACTAAATTAACCTAAACCACAACAACTCAAAATTCTCCAGGTGCACAACAAAACGAATAGGTTACCGAGTATTCTCGGACGAATTGATCAAGAAAGCGCCATGGAATGCTTGAATTAGTCAGAGCGAGGATACTCGGCTCTGGAATTAGCGGCGAGCAAAGCAAGAAGAGAAAACGAAGGGCATTAGAAGAGGAACAGAAGCGACGGAAGAGACAAGATCGTTGAACGAAAACACCGCCGTCGTTTAGCGATTCAACGGCGGTCCGGCGAGAGAGAGAGAGAGAGCACGAGGGTACTGCAACCCTGAGCTCGTATGAGGCCCCTTCGGAGTTGTTAACAGCAACCAGGATTCTAGACCGAGAGGAAGATAGAGAGAGAGAGGAGACGACGATTGTACCATACCAAATAAAATTAGATAAAATTACAAAACGAGTATTTGAAATTTAGAAATTACACTTTCTCCCCACCATGTTTGGTTAATTGTGTATTCGCCCCATTTTGGCGCCCGTTTTCCTTTTGTAGTTAATGGGCCGGAAAAATGGGCCGACAATATGGGCCGTTTTGGAAATTTAAAAACGGCCCAGAATAGGAGGAACATGGACTTGTGGTTGTCGATTTAGATCAAAACTAAATAAGAAAAAAAAAAAAAAAACTAAATTAATAAAAAAATACAATTGAAATTTTTATATTTAAATGAAAATAGTTAATATTTTATTTCAAAAATATCCTTTAACTTTGGGAATGTTCCAAAAATACCCGTGACCTTTCAAAAGTTTATTAATACTCTTAAATTTTTTTAAGAACTTCAATAACACAAACCATTGGTACCATAGTTCAAAAATATCCGAGAATGCCCTGAAACTTTTTTTAAAAAAAATAATAATTTAAAATGATCAGATAGATTTCGTTCATGTTGATAATAACTTTTTTCAAATTTTTTTTATAAAGATTAAAGATGTTAATACTATTTTTAAAATTTTATGGTTAATTTTAAAACATAGTATTAATGGTTAGGGTATTCTCGAACATAATAAAAAAAAATTAATTGGATATATTTTTGGACAACTTACTTTCGGTTACTTTCGGTTGTCATAACCATGGCAACTATCGATACTAAGCGGACACTAATTATCATTATTACTTAAACTCGTGTTCATTATTGTATTTTGAGCATAGTTTAACTGTAATTAATATATATTTGTTTATTTAGAATGAAGATTGTGTATCAAATTAGGGTTTCATCCCTAGCCACGACGATTAGGGTAAGTTGATGGATAAAATTGACTTTTATAGCATACGTTATTTTTACGTAAAGGAACGTCGAGTTTTGAATAAATTTGGGTTGTTTTCTACACATGAGATCCACGAGCATCTCGACAAGGACGTTGAGTCCCCAAGAGGGTGGATTGTGAGATCCCACATTGGTTGGAGAAATGAACGAATCATTCTTTATAAGGGTGTGGAAATCACTCCGTAATAAATGTGTTTTAAAACCGTGAGACTCACAGTGATACGTAATGGGCTAAAGCGAATAATATCTACTAGTAGTAGATTTAGACTGTTACAAATGGTCTTAGAGCAAACATCGGGCGACGTGCCAGTGGCAATTTTGCAATTATTAATCCGAAGCTGAATGCACGGACATTCAAGCATGTCGATCAATTTACTTGTGGAGTGCTCGACCTCGAGTAAAAAAACTGATTTTCTTACCTCACGGCCTTCAATCACAATGTAACATTCATTAACTCTTCATAGCAAATGAATTCATAATTTCAAATCACTAAGGGTTTTCATATCTGATCGGGTCTATCCCAAAAACGAGATTGAAAAAGTGGTCTTATTTAAAAACTCATTCACTTACTCTCCAAATTATACGAAATTTTCTTTCGGAGAGAAATACAGATAATAAAAATAACAACAATAACAACATCGAGCAAGCTCTGAATAAATTAAAATAAGTACTCGATAGTTGAAATGCCAGAAGAACCGGGCCATGGCACTTGGACCGCCACCATTTGGTCTTGGTACTTGAACCCAACATCCTCACCGTCAATCCGACAAGCCCTAGGTTTGTCAGACGCATACACTCGCATCTCACCAGTACCTTTGATGCCAATTTCGACTGAGCTTAGGTCATCATCATAGTACACAGACTGGATGGCACCACCAATGTTCAGCATATTAACGAGCCCAATTGGGGCGAACTGGACAGCCGTTTCGACGAGTGTGGTGACTGGAGAGACAAAGATAAGCTCGAAGTCAAAGGGATCGAGGGCAATATCAATGTTTTGGGTGGGCTTGGCAAGGATTAGTTTTTTAGCTTGGTATAGGTACAACGCAAACGTTTTCACACCCTCGATAGAGATTGGATTTTCTCCGCTATTCCATTCGATGTCTTTTGCATTAGTTTTTGAGGTCACTCGTTTCGAGTATTGAGAGAAGCACTGATTGCGTCGCGTCTCACGACACCATCCTCCTCCTTGACAGTTGAATGCTCCGATCACACCAGTGAACTGTGCAAAAAAATAATATCTTAGAATACTTTACAAACATTCGACACAATTATTCAATTAAGAAAAAACGTTTACCTTGTTAAGGTTCCATATCTTGAGCATAGTTTCTCCGTCGTGCAAAGGATCATCAAAGAGACAATCACGAGTCGGGAGAGCATAGTACTCACTTCGAAGGATCGAACCATCAGGGAGAACCAATTTTTTAAGGAGCTCAAAGTTGTGCTTCCCAACAAAGTCACTGACATAGATCGGGCCACCAGAGATAGCTCGAGAGGCAGCATGGAAGGCAGCACAAGGGTGGGTAGATTGGAACATATCCCAATCGGGGTGGATGAAGTTGCCCATCCACAGACTGTTGAAGGCACAGTGTACCATGTGGCATCCTTGAAGCCAAAACGTACCGTTCGGATCACCAGAAGGGTCGGTACACCAAAAGTCATCACCTATCAAACAACACGTGGCACTCTTTAATTGGAGGTAGAGAATAACCCGTCATCATCAAATAAATTTAAAAAAGAAAAACTATTTACCAACACGACCGAGAGAAATAGCTTCCGTGCCGAGGAACATGAAGTCGTTACAATGTTCCATACTCGCAATCACTCCGTTCCCTTTGAAATGTTTCTTTATTGATTTGGACATGGCTTTGTAATATGCCTTTGCCAAATCCACTCTACCACCATAGTCCTCGCATAGCATCTCCAACAACTGTCCATTCAAATTTACAGTAATACCCTCAATAAAATAATATCACTTTTCAAATATTTATAATTAAAATTAAGACAAAACAATTTCAAAGACTTCAAATATCAAAATAAGATTTACGAACGGTGCTTACATGAATGACGTCGATCTTAACGCCATCAATCCCGACATTCTCCAAATGAGCATGGAGTCCCTCGTACATCTCCTCCGCCTTCTCCGGTGGGACCATCCCGACCTTATGACAAACAATCTTATCGACGGCCAAATCTTCCATCGTCTGTTGCAGGCCCGGCGAGAGGACCGGTTGGATCACGTTAGCCTCCGGTAATCCTGGCACGTCCGGTCGGAGGCCACCCCAGTATCCACACAAAGCATGCCACACATACACATACTCTACCGTCTTGTACTCCCCTTTGAGTTCATCAATGAATGCCTTCATCCCCTTCTGGCCGGAGACAGCACTGGAGCTCTTCGGGTTGACATAGTCACGGAATTTGTAATTCTCTTGGAATTTTAGAAGGCGACAGGGCATTTGCTCGCCAGCAACGGTTTGGTTCATTCCTTCTTTGGTGATGGGATCAGCGTCGTGGCCGATCGACTGCCAACCATCATCGATAAGGACTAGGCCGGGAGGGCAACCGCCATCAACGAGATGTTTCACACCTTCCATTATGCCCTGTGGGTGAACCGTTAGGTAGAAAGCATCCCACGTGCACCACCCAAATTTGTCAACGATACCTAGTGATAATATATACATTGACTAATTAAGAAGAAGATCATGGATTATGTAAGCACAAAACGTTTTGAGTTTAGGTCAAGAATATATACCTGGTGGAGTCTTCTCCTCCAACAAGCGGAAAGTTCCGAGATGGGTCCTAACGATCTTCATCGCCTCCTTAACAAGTACAAACGGATCATCACCAGCATGAAGGTACAACACGCTTCGAAATGACGAGTCCACCACTTTGGATGATCCACTCTCGACACAAACGTCAACAAAGTCATCCTCCCCGGGCTGAATCGATGATCGAAACGGCCCCTCAACGAGGGGAAGAAGGAGAACATACGGTCGACCGGAATCCGACTTCTCAAGGATCACAATTTGAGTCTCCGACTCAAGGTCACCACCATTCCGACCAACCCAATGAGTAGTCCACCATACCTTAAACCTGAAAATACTCATAAACTTAATATCCTTCAGCTTACCAATCGAAACGACATGTCGACTATCAGGGTCCAACACGTCGAATCCTACAAAGCAACCAATTGAAACCGGGGACTTATCGATCGTAGTGTACGGAGACGGAGAAGCAACAATATTCTCAGGCACATCCGACAAGAAGGTATGGCCATTAACGGTGAAATTCGACCCCTCGATCGAGAATGGAGACGACAAGTCGTTCAAGCCATCGAATGAAACGACAAAGTTGGAATTGCCATTTTTCAAAATAGGAGCCATTGAGAGAAGAAAAGAAGAAACAACCCAAGAACAAAAGAGGGTTAGTTTTTTGTTTCTCTTCTTCGAGGTTGATGTGAAATTAACTGAAATGGAGGGGATTTTATAGAAGAAAAAAAAACAAGTGGGCCAATTGGAAAAGGAAAATAAAAGAATATGGGTTCCTTTTTTACAATTTGTAGATTCTTGAGGGACCCAAAAGAAAAAAAAAGGAGACTTTTTCTTGATTCTCATCCAAAAAGCAATGTAAAAAGTTGAATGGGAATGGAGTTTTAATTTATAAAAATATTTATTCAATTAATTTTTAATGGTATAAAATTTTAGTTATTATTTTTACAATATTTGTAAGTAAATAATTAAAAATAACTCGTAACGGGGAAGTGGTGTTTCCAATGGCGGACGGGTGAGTAACGCGTAAGAACTTGCCTTTGGGAGGGGAACAATAGCTGGAAACAACTGCTAATACCCCGTACACTGAGGAGCAAAAGGAGGAATCCGCGCGAGGAGGAGCTTGAGTCTGATTAGCTAGTTGGTGAGACAATAGCTTACCAAGGTGATGATCAGTAGCTGGTCCAAGAGTATGATCAGCCACACTAGGACTGAGACACGACCCAGACTCCTATGAAAGGTAGCAATGAGAAATTTTTCGCAATGGGCGAAAGCCTGACGGAGCAATGCTGCATGGAGGTAGAAGGCCTACGGGCCGTGAACTTCTCGGAGCAGTGACAAACTCGAAATTTATTTTTAAAAATATTATTTAATGTAATTTAAAATATTTTATTTTTTGGAAAAAAAAAGTTTTATTTAAATAAATTATGCATGTTGGACACTTGTTTGGGTTGGAAAACATTTTTAAAATTAAAAAAAAAAATCATGAAATAAATTTGGTCCCTAGTGTTGTCATGTGAATATATTTTTATTTTTATTTTTAAATAAAACATTTTTAAATGGGTGTTGTCATGTAGAATAATTTTTATCTTTTTTTTTTATTTCATTAAAATTTTATATCGTGAGAAGTAAAAATTCAAACATGAACGTTAGTTTATCGAACATGGAACGAGTTGTATGGTCCCAAGATCCGAACATGTTAATGTACAGAACTCTTACGTAACGACGATAAAAACATGCACGTTAGTTTAGTGCTTGTCACACTAGCTCAAATGTTTATAATTCAAGTATAACACGGGTTCAATAAGCTTTACAGTTTCGGGTTATCGAATTAGGTTAAAAAGTGAATTAATATTTATAATTCAAGTATAACACGGGTTCAAATGTTTATAATTCAAGTATAACACGGGTTCAAGAAGCTTTACAGTTTCGGGTTATCGAATTAGGTAAAAAAAGTGAATTAATATTGAAATTTTGATAATTAAAATTATCTTAAATTTTATTCTTTGTCCTAGTTGACAAGAATTTTATATCTTTATGAATATTCAATCATTTTCTTAAAGAATAAATAATTCCTTTTGAAGCTTATGGATGGAATTTTTCTAAAAACCCTTTATGCTTTTTAATCGAATTTTGGTAATTTTTTTTTAATTATTTTATGTCTAATAAATTCATAATTTTTAAAAAATATATATTTAAAAAATTTAATAAATAAATTTATTATTTAATTTATATATTTGGTAGGGTGGAAAAGGGAGTGATTGGATATGGAATATAATAGAACTTGTTTGGTTTCACTTTTTAGGTTTTGTTGTCTTAAGTGATTGGTTCTTTGTATTCCCTCCCCGGAAAAGGGATGCCTTATCTTAGTTCCCAAACACAATTTTTTTTTTTTATAATTAAAAAATTATTAATAGTATAGGCAAAATATAAAAGCTAAATATATATATATATATATATATAAGCCAATGAAAATGACAAAATTAAGAATGAAAATTTATAAAACTTTTAAATTTTATACATAAAGTAGAATAAAAAATAATATGAGATTAAATTTAATTAAATTGGATGTGAAAATTAAATTTCCTCTCTTGTACCCTTCAATCAAGTACCACATAATATTAAGTTTGATTTGTGCGAAAATTTCAACAAAATATTGTCTACGAAAAAATATATATATATTTTTTTTAAACGAAATCTTATAAAAAGAAAAAAAAAAATGTTAAAATTGTAATATTTTATTAGATGTTTAATAATGAAATTAGAAATTTAAAATAAAAATTAATGATAAAATTATACGACTCACCGAGAAATAGACAAATACAATGAATCGATTATTTTTAAGATTCATCGAATATTTCTTTTTCTTAGTAGGGCCATTAGGCGATGGTTCACACAACTCGACAAATATATATATATATATATATATATATAATATAATATACTGTGTGGACCCAAGTTACATATAAACTGCCACGTGGAACGCCTTTTTGGTTCATCGACGGACCTTTTTTCTTTGTGTCCACGTGGCATTCTTCTTCGGTAAGTAAACTACTATTTGAATCGAAACGTCACCGTTTTTCCTTATAGAATATACAGTTTTATTTTCTGTTTTATTTGTATTATGACGTCATCTTGAGTGGTTATAATTCATTTTTTCAAATGATTAAATAATTAATTTTAAGACCAATTATATAAATGAAAGAGCAATACGAAAAAGAATGATTCAGTTTCAACTACTAATAACGATTACAGAACGATAGCTTATGATAAAATATATCAAAGATTCAGTTTCACATACTAAGAATGATTACATTAATTTAGCAATAAATTTTCTACTCGCTACTGGAAGATGCAAAAAGATAGTTTCAAAACTCAAACCGACGTTTACGAGTGAAAGAATGAGATTGATAGCAATCCATACAGCTCGAACTTCGGTTCTATCTCTATGCTTGAAACAAAGCTCTGTTTCTGCCAATATCAAAGCACATAATAGATATTGCCACAGATTGTAACAGCAAGTGAGAACCTGATGTGTGATGTAAAACTGACTACTCGTTAGCGACCAATGACATTACAGGAATTCCCTTGCTCGAAAAGCTCGAACACTGAACGTGTAACTCATCCCCAACTTCGAAATTGCTCCTGTTGTCTCCCTGAACATAGCAAAGAAAATAGTAGAATTGGACAGTGGAACTTTTCAACACTAGAACACAGAAGTAGACCGAAATATAAGGCCTCAAGGAGAAGACGACGATTATGTACCTCGAATTTATACATCCCACGAAGTCCTTCACCCAAATCAAGAACTAAACCACGAGCTCGAATCTGATAAACCTTTGCCCTGACTCGCACTCCAAGTTTCAGATTTCTCGCGTTTATGGGGCTCTCAACATCAACTTCGTTGTTACTTGGACCATTCTGAGCCAAGGGTTTCGACTTGCGTTCTGATCTAGAATTGGCATTCGATTTTCGAGTATCCTTAAGTTTCACGTTCATATCAGCGGATTTTTTGTCCTCCTCATCACAATCTTCAGCACTCCGAATAAGGATAGATGGAATTGATGAAGTACGATTTACCTCACTACCTACACTTGTGTCCACAGGAGAAGTATTGGATGTAGAATTCGGAGTTTCGTGCCACGTCTTAGGTACTTCTCCGACCGGAGAAACTGGATCTAAAGAAGGAACAGAATTTCCATTCTGAGCTTCAGCTTTTGGTCGGGGCATAGTTGCTTTGAGGGACAATTTGATATTACCACGAACATCTTGACCTATGCACACCAAGGAAATCCTCTGACCAACAGATACAACATCTGAAACTCGGGAGACCTGGATCATAAGAAATGTAAATCTCTTAAGGAAAAAAAAAAATAAATAGAAGCACGTGACTTAGATTAATTTCATGAAAAAAAGTCGCAAAAAATGAAGATATTTGGTTGAACTCAGTGCATACTGGATCATGTGACAACTCTGAGATGTGGAGAAGGCCTTGCTGGCCACCATTAAACTCAACAAATGCACCATACTCTTTCACTGAAGTTACAACTCCTTTATACATCCCTCCAATTTCAATCTCACGCCCAAGTGTGAAATCAACCTGTAAAACAATGATCTACCTCAGTTGGCATGTAAAAGAGTGTCACGAGAAAAATTTGCTAAATTGAGGCAGACAAATTTTCCTATACATAGTATAAAGTATAAATAATTATACTGTAGCCTCCTAAAATGTGAAAATAAACATGGAGCACAAGTTAGCCGTAGAGACGAACATGACGAAGGCATACCCCCATTTTTATATATGAAACGTATAAAAATCTATTTAAAAATGGAGAAAGGGGCATCTAAAGGCTACATGCCAAGGCCTACCAAGAGAGAATCTGTCACAAAAAAGTTGTCAATTCCTAATAATCATGGAAAGGCTGTAATTGCGAAAGAAATCTGTGGTTTGAAGACCAGCAAGAAGTCCAATAATGTATACTATAAACAAAAGAAGCCTATGTATTCCACTTGTTCTAAAAAAAATCAAAGATTTATTTCCTTCCAAACCAGCCAAAGAGTTGCTCTCCTTACACAAATCCAAAAGGGAACGTATACCTTTTCTTGTACTTTTTCCATCACAGCTTGATTTTTAGCCAATATGGTAAGAGTTCCATCACCAACAGATATGCGTGCACCTGAACAATAATAAGTGTACATGACATGTCAAGAAAACCATGGTGAAGAAGAAACAACCATAATTGAATATTCAAGGAGCATCGAAGCTGAAGTAAAAACAATATCCAGATAGTTCAAGCGGCATTTGCCTTCTGATAAGTGTCCAGACATAAAATGCACTGGTAAACCCAGAAGTTCAGTCATAGAAAAGGATGTTACAGATAGAAGCTAAGCATCACATCGTTAACTAACGACACAAGTGAAAGAATTGTTATAACAAAAGACAGTGCATTTATGCTTCATGCAACAACAATCACACCATCAAATATAATTATTGGCATAAAACTTTTTTTTTCACTTGCAAGAAAAATAAAAAAGACTTGACTTCTAGAACTATACAGAGATGCTATTTTGATCTAATTCCATTACATGGAAGACACGGAAATAACATCATTTGAGATGATGAACCTTGAAAACTAAAAAAAATCAGAAGTTCACAAATTTGAAGTATACCTGTTTCCTCTTCAATTTTTTTCTTCGAAGCACCAAGAGGTCCAATTAAGCGACGAAGAGCATCATTAGTGTACTTTAAGATAACTGCAATGGGTTACGTTGACCAAGTGCCTTTATTAGGCTTTAAGTAATATATTGTAGTCAACAAAAAGAAATTTCAATTATAATTCCCACCTAATCGAGGAGAGTTTGCATCATCCTTAATACGTGGTGCATTAATCTCACTCTCCATGTGCTCTAGTATTTGCAGGCGACCTTTGCGTGCATGCTCTAGGGACTCACATATTATGTCCAATGGAATTCCAGCAGGTTTTATGTCCAACTGAATTGCTGTAATTCCTTTTCGTGTGCCAGCTATTTTGAAGTCCATATCCCCCAGATGATCTTCAAGTCCCTACAAACCCATATGGAACAGACTCACAAATCAAATTAATAGACGCCAAAAAGTTTTTTTTTTTCTATTTTTATTTTAGTTTATGAATAACCTAACTTTCATTGAGAAAAATGAAAGAACACAAGAACATATAAGGGCACACAAAAGGAGGCAACCTAAAGGAAAGGTCTCCTATCAAACTGAAAAAAGGCACGACCCTACTACATTTAGTTGCCAAGAAAACATGTAGAATATTAAATCTAAAGTAGATGGCAACCATGAATTCAACTCATTCCCCATAAGCTTTTTATTATACTCATGGCCCATATTGACCACTAGGTCAACCCATGGTAGTGGTAATACTACTTTTGTCTAATAAATGAAAGGTATGTTTCTTGTTGTTAATAACTCGGTTGATTGTTGAAAACCAAAATTTTCCTCACATAAAAATTATTTGAAGTCAACCTTTTCTTCCTTCAAGATTCTATGGGAAGGCCAATCAATGCATATAAAGGAAATAATTTTGGGACCTAACAGAATTTCACATGCCTTGAAATTTTTTTTTGGATGAGTCAGAGATGTGAGCAAGCAGACCCGCACTTAAAAAAAGGTAGTATTGCATCCTGATATTACAACCTTGTTATGACATTGTGAAAATGTAGGCTACGGCATTATTGTGGCACATGGAACCTGAAAGAAATTAAAGCATCTTTGAAGATAAGTCTTCCTCTTTTGAGTTTTTTATTTTGTAGAAATGTACAGCCTACCACAGTTACAACCTTTCCATGATCCTTAACAACTGGAAAGCATTCTTTAATTTTGTAGGAGGCAGTTCTCTCCACCCCTAGCCCCTAGTCTGTCCATTCCTTTCTTAATGTCATTTTGTTTCTTATCTAAAAAAAGTATTACAACCTAAAATCCACCAATCAAATCCAAACCCACATATTTCTGAAGTGTTCTTCAAAGAAATCCAACGCAATTAGAGTTAATTACAAAAGGAGTATGATTTCTAAACTTGCTTTCTAAGGACACCCGCAAAGAGACATAAGATTTAGCTAGCTCAAATACTTCCCTCCAAACTTTCTTGGCCATTAAAAAGTGTGTTCATTTGCCACCAAATACACTAAAAAATTGATTTCACAAAGGAAATCCAAAGCTTCTCTGCTTTCCTTTTGAAAGGAATACCACAGAGCATAACGTCTTCCAGTTCAGATTGAAAGTTACAAGATTAGAAAACAAATGTAGAGGAGAACACCACAGCTAACTGTAAGTGTAAGGAGAACGAAACAATACATGATTGAAATCCTAACAAGTTCCAAGCAAAGACATTACCACCGTGGATTCAAAGCTATCAACAAACTACCGTTCTTTTAACCATCTATTCTTCTCTCCGATCTTCTCTCAATTCATTATCTATAGCAACTCTCAACCAGTAACTAACTACCTACTAGCTAGTTAGTTATGTCTAATTGCTAAAACTATAACAGCTGGTACTTAAAAAAATTGGCAACCAGACCACGTGTCCCTCCTGCTGATGTAACATGTATGCACTTCGTATCAGTGATCTAGAGGACACATCAATTTTCAAATAGAAAAAGAATGAAGCCAAAGTTGACTTTGACCCAAAGAGCAAAACCAGGGTGGGCAAGCAAAAATCTTACTAGTATATCAGTCAAGATACGGTAATCTATAATTGCACCAGTTGTTGGATCAGTTTCACTGACAAGACCCACTGAAACACCAGCCACATGTGCATTTATCGGAATGCCAGCATCCATCAATGCCATGCTACCTGCAAAAACAAAGTCCTATTAATCACATGAAATCCTAATACATCATCTCAAATTAATATAACTAGTGAAGATTTATTATAACAAAATGAAGACTGTATGTGAATAAAGTAATCCAAGTTTGTCAAATAGATTCAAACGGGAAAGAAGAATTTCATTAACTTGAGTAGGATTTTAAATGAAACATCCGATTATTGAATCAGAAATTGAGGATACAAGCAAATCATTACAATTTGCGACTACAACAAATCATATAGACAATACATAACATTTTATTTCAACCAAAGAAAGTTATACTTAGGGGCAGGAGGAAAAGAGAACCCCTCAATACAATCTTCATTTCTCATTAAAAAAAAAAATGAAAAACTAGAAAGCCAACCAAATAATGTTAAAGCTCTACACAAAAATATCAATGCATAGCCTTCTATTGATGCAAGATTAAACAGTACCTCCACAAACAGTTGCCATTGACGTTGAACCATCTGAGGCCATGACTTCTGAAGTTACACGAACAGTATATGGAAATTCATCTTCAGAAGGTAACACAGCGAGCAAAGCTTTCTCGGCAAGGGTTCCTACCAAAAAAATCCTTTTTAATTAAATAAAGATCTTCATTAAGTAATTCTAGAGTACTAGATACTGTAGATGATGGTCTACATCCGAACTTCCCACATTTCCTCTCCTCACTCCATAAATCTGCATTCAAAACCTCTCTACAGCTTATCATAACCAAAAACTACAGGTAAAATAAAAATTAAATTTGAATTAAGAGCCCAAGGATTTCTTAAGTTTTGCTACTTATCAACGATTTTCCAGATACCTAACATTTTACCTTCACCAACCTGAAAACAAAAGCAAGAGTAAATGAAGGATTGATTCTTTTTCACAATAAAAATTTAAATTTTGCTCCTTACCTCAGGAGGACGAAGCTAAAGGTTTTCACTGAAAATGTTGAAATTGACAACTACATTATGTGAAAGAGAACCTTTATTTCCCAACGGAAACCTTAGTTGCCAAATAGAACCCAACACCTAATTCCTATGACCTAATCACCCAATTTAGTTTAAATATTGAATAACATGAAGAAAAAGATAAATCATTTACCATGGCCAACTTCACGCCTATTTAAACCACCTCGTTTCCCCACTTCATTTATTGAAAACGGGGGGAAGCTATAATGAAGCATAAAACGTTTAGTTGGTGGACCAACTAGGGAATCCAAGCGCTGAGCTTCTCCTGGTGCTCCAAGTGTTACAGTACATAGAACCTGTAGGAGTTAATCAGAAGTGTTTTCTTTTTAGAATTAAAAGTTGTAAGTAACATGTAACAAAGAACTCTGATACTTGATGGTAAAATGGTTAATAATAACTACCCAAAAAACTAATGAAAGAACTGTCTTAGCTTACCTGTGTATCTCCTCGAGAAAAAATTGATGACCCATGAAGTATAGGTAAATATCTGGATTCACAATACAATGGCCTAACTTCATCAAGACGTCGACCATCAACTCTAAGTCCTTCAGCAATAATCCTTCTGCGAACAACCTAATATTTCATAAATTTAACAAATTACCAATCTTCTTAGAGAGAATAAGGATGAATATATTCAAAACTTTATGACTGAATAAAAAATCATGTGCCTTGTACTTCATTTGAAAACCAGGTCTCCATCCAGTTACGTTTATCCCAAAATCAAAATCCATCCATAAGAATGATGTAGTACAGGGACCCTAGAGAAAACTACACTTGTGGAAATAGTGATTTGGATAGATAGACAAATTACATGGATTTCACTGAATTATCAACTTTGAAATATAAGGAGACAGTAAGCTTCAAATCGACATTTTAAAGATGATAATATGATGTCAAAATTTTATAATAATCGAAAATTATTTTAAGAAAGAATGAACAGAAAAAATAATGTATTATTAACTATAAAGAAACTCAAGCCCTTACTCACCTACTATGACTCAAATTCCAATTTTGCATAATATGAAAAAGAGAAACATCTTTCAAATGTTTATAATTGTATTGTCATATGCATACCTTTTTCCTGACTCTGTCTACTGCTTTTGGCAAAACCTTCAAGCCTTCTTCATCGCATTCTTCTTCAAACACTTTCTCTACATCTTTTGTGATCTTATCTAAGGCTTCTCCACGTTCAAACTAAATATTAGAAAAAAAAATTAAAACTATGCAATTAGTGATTATAAAAATAATTAAATCAAACATTCATCTTGCAAATAATTAGTAAATACCTTGCCATAAGAGTGGTCAGTGAAAACAGCTTCAATAGGGGCTTCGGCTAACTTGGTAACTTTTTCCATCGTACTATCCGATAACATGGACAACTTGTATTCTTTCTTCAGCTTTCCAGCTTTAGCAGCCAGTCTGATTTGAGGTTCAAGAAACTTAACTGCCTAAAATATCAAAGTCGGTGATATTAGTAGAAAAAACAATCAGTACAAAAAGTCTAAACGAATTAGGATAAATCCTCATAACTCACTTCAGGATGTGCCAACCTCAATCCAGCTTCAAGATCTTTTTCAGTGATTTCACATGCTTGAACATCAATCATCAAAGTTTTCTCCCTTGTACAGGCATATACTAAGTTGAGATCGCTCAAGTTAAGCTGCATTATATCCAAAGCTAACTCATAAATAGGAGAAATCTGACTACACGATCTTTATGTTGGCGAACACATAACAGTTAACTATTTTGTCATTTCCATAGTTTTTACCCAAACTGCACTGAACTAGTGTTTTCTATAATGTGAGTGAATTAAATTGCAATAGCACTCTCAATCTGTTTTTATGAAGCACACAATAGGGAAATACTAATACAGATTTTATGTATGCAAGAACATAGGATGATCAATAATGAGATTATTAAAAATTAAAGAAATGTGGTCTTTTTAAGGAGAGTGTTTAATAGGCTTTTAAACAACTTATTTTAATGTTTCTTTTCATTGAAAATAAAAAATAAATAAGAAGAATTGTTTGCAGAGCGTGGAGTGTCTCCTTGGGGAATTGAGGGAATGAAGGGTCTAGAAGCACCTCATAGAAACACTGAACTGAATCACATGTAAGACCACAGAAAAGTATGACCTTAGATATTATATCATAAAATGTTTGAACCAAAGGGTCCATTGTAAGAAAAAAGTTGTATGTTTTATCTCGAGACTGGCACAGGAATGGAAGGGTTGCATGAGAGGGTCTCAATACAAGATAAATGTTAAGGTGAGAATTCACAATATTAAAAAGGAATCTGCATAAGAATCCAGAAGCCAATTAGTACTAGTAAACAGAATTAAATTTTCAAAGTCGTGGAGAAACAAAATTTAATTCTTAGCTTCATGATGGAGAGTGGTGGAAGAAAAACTGAATCAGAAGTAAAACTTCGCTGTTTAAAAAAAAAAAAAAAACCAATTTGGTATTCTTGCAAGTTCATAGAAAGACAACAATCAGGCAACCAAAAAAACCACAAATGGACACAACTTTGTTTGTATGCATGCAAAAAATATAACGAGGGTGGAGGGAGCAGTCAAGCACCACTGTGATTACCTCATCCATAGTCGGGTTGACAACAAACTGCCCATCAACTCTTCCAATACGAATCACGCCTATGGGGCCACCCCAGGGTATATCTGATAACATAAGGGCAGCAGATGTTGCATTAGCTGCCATAACACCTGGATCTTGTTTACCATCGGAAGAAAGAACGCTGGCCATTACCTTTGATTAGGGAACATACGTTAAAGTCATTAAGACAAAATGGGTCACACAAGAGGCATGCCAAAGATTGTAACGTGATAATTAACCGAAGTAGTATTACGAACATAAGAACCTAAACTCAAAATACATACCTGGACCTCATGGTAAAATCCACTGGGAAATAATGGCCTAATCGGACGATCTATAATGCGACCACATAAAAGTTCACGCTCTTTAGGAGCCCCCTCTCTCCTCATGAATGTACTTGGAATAACACCTTGTGCAAATTGCTTCTCTTGATAATCCACCTAAAAAGATGAAATAAATCCTCAAAACCTTCCTCCATTACGGACACACCAGTAAATGGTGAGGAAGAATATACGACGCAACCAAACACCCAATAACGAATATTAAAAGAATGGAATATCATCAAAAGGAAAATGTGGCCAAATAAAGATTGAACAATCATTTCTAATGGACTGCAGCACCAGTAGTACAGCAAGTGTTCATCCCCTCGGTAAGAGCCAGTGCCACAAATATGATTATAAATTCTAATTGATACTCCAGACCATAAGGGTCCTCAAATCCTCACTTCTCCAGATTATGATGAAGAAAAAATCGAAAAAGCCAAACGGAAACATGAAGGAAACAAAATCTTGCACTGAAAAATGTTTCCAACACAACATTCTACTCGTGCTTGTGATGCTCATTTCGCGAATAAGTGGCTAAAATCAATTATCTCTGTTTCTCATCCACCAACCGATCATGAAAGTCTCAACATTTTCTTCAAATAAATCAATACAGTAATTCAAAAAAGAAAAAAAAAACTGAAGAACAAACATACCGTGAGAGGCAAAAAATCAGAACAAACAGCGTCCCCCTTAGCAGAGGTAACGGTGGACAAAACCTTAGTCTCCTCCATGCCCAAAACCGCGGCGCCATTAGCAAACCGAGCGATCTTCCCAGTTTCCAACGTAATCAAGCGCGATCCAATCTCGAATTCTTCTTTGAAAGATTCGAGAACCTTGGTCCGGCCTGAGATTGCATCGGTGGGATCACGCTGCTGTTGAGATTGAGAAGCGAAGCCCATGCGGCCGCAACAAACGGTGCGAAAGCTGAGGCTCCGCCAAGTTAGGAAGTGTGGAATGGCGGAGAAAAGGGGATGCGCTTTGGACGCCATGGCAACTCACCTGTAAGCTTGTGAGTTCTATGGGTTTAGGGTTTAAGAGTTTTGGAGATGAGTTACAGTAGAAGTTTAAAACAAACCCACCTTCTCCCCTAACTCCTTTGTGGAAATAAAAAATATTAAAAATAAAAAATAAATTACAGAAATTGTTTTAAATGGTAAAATATTTTCATGGTAAAAAAAAAATATATTGAAGAAATATAAATAAATAATTAACAAAATATTTCGAGTAAACTTAATATTAACAATAAAAATAAATAAATTTATTTAAAAATGTGAAATTATTTATTAACTTAAAAATTACGACGGTTTAAAACTTTAGTTTGTTCGACACGTATCCACCTCCAAAATTTCGATATTTTGTTTTACAATTATTGTGGTATGTTTAATGTTTTAACTTATAATAATAATTATTAATATTTTAATTAATGTGTTAAACATTATAAGTGGAATAAATTGAGAGTGGAAATAATGTAGATATTTCTTCAAAATTTATTTCTTATATTAATAAATTTATATCTTTCTCTACACTTTTTTGTTTTATCCGTGTCCGTTCTGCATGCATTTCGCACGCGATTGGCGCTTTGTTCTTTTCTTATTCTTTATTGGACGGTTCGGATGGACTTCGCCTGAAAAGGTTGTCTCGAGATGTCAATTCGTTTTTCGCCCCACCCCCAATGAGATGGGAAATTGGTGACCCCTATTTTGTTTGACCTTGAATCTTTCTAAATCAAGGCCCGACTCGGCTCGTTCCAACAACCGGTAGGGAGCACCTCAGTATACAATCACGCGCAGTAATTGGGAGTCCTATTACACGTAACGTCAACTTTAATTCACCAAACCAATGTTCATCTCGTGTAGTGATTGTAGATTCATACAAGGATATTGAGTAGATGTTTGATGTATCAAACTCGACCCTATCTTTCGGAGCATGCATTCTCATCCGTGTCGCAACTGATTCAGTAAGCTACGTGTCCGATGCAGGGAGAATTGCCTTCGGTCTCCCAAACGGACTTACTTACTCGAGGCAATCTTCCAGCCACCCAAAGACCTATAACGCTAGTTACTACTCCCACTAGGGCTAGGAAGTAAGTCCCACAACCCAAAGCGGCAAAAAAACAAATAAAATTTACTACAAAAACCGGCTAACGGGGTATTTCTACATATGAGAACATAGTAATACAAAAACCGGCTAACGAGGTATTTCTGCATATGAGAACATAGTAATGGAGAAGGTAATAGCCGAAATAGGATTCGTTCTGACTAGCGTGCCTCTCTAAAGGTGTTGAGAGAGGGGTAGAAAAAATTAAGTTAACACAATAGAGTTTTGATGAAGGTTTAGGCTCCCATGCTTAAAAATAGGTATTTATATAAAATCCAAGAGTTTATTATTTTTCTAATTATCATATGCTCGGTATGCATCACAAATAGACAATATTGATATATGCTTGAGTCTCAAATCACATTTAAGCTAAAAATAAATAAACAACTACGACTACTTTGATAGCATACAGGTAAAAAAAATTGACAACTAGTCACATTCCCTATAGTACAAGCATTTTAGCCTTGACGGATGTAGACATGATTTTGATAACCAATCATACACCCCTCGTATCATAATGGAAAGTAAAAGAGGGGTGAAATGAGCATGCGAGCCTGAACAACACGTCTTAGACAAATATGACCAAAACAACCAACATGCAACCATAGGTAACAAGCCTCGAACAATCCAGTTATTTCATAAACCTAAATGTATAATTTCATTGTTTTGTATATACTGAAGTAAAAAAGAAAAAAAAAAAATTAGAATTAAAATGTAAGTGTCAGTACATATACAATTTAAGTCCAATTACAGTTCATAACATGTTTGTATTTGAATTCAAAACAACTCCCCTCCAACCCTCCTCAAAGATTTTAATAAAATAATAATAATAATAATCATAATAAGGCCTGATTGATCAAATATCAGAGGATTCTGGCACACTAACACAACAACCAGAATATGCATGGAAGACTCACCTTTTCCCTTCAAGAACCAGAATATGCCTATTATCCTTGTTTGCATGCCCTTACTCAATCTTGTGGGATCATGCCCTCCTCGTCTTCTTCTCGAGGATATGGCCGAGTACTCTTTTCGTATCCTCCACCGTTCACCTTCCCTGGAGACCGATCACGTTCGCGTTCTCGTACTGCAGGAGCCCGGTTGAAACGGTTAGGACTTCGGCTTCGACTTCGGCCTAGGCTCCAGTTTGCAGAACCATTCTTACTACCATTTTCATTTCCCCGAGGTGGAATGTTACGATTGTGAAAACCGCGTGGAGGACTCCGACTGCGAGCACGGTTGTATCCAAAATCAGACCTGTCACAAGGGAAAATAACCCATTAAAACATCACCAGGACCTTCTTTAGAGTTGTTCCCCTGATGTACTCGAAACAATTTAGTACCTTTCACGTGAGTCAAAGCCACCACCTCGTTCTGGCTTGGCAGAAGAAAAGAAAGACGATCCACGCCCACCCCGCCCACCAGAACTCGAAAAATTGCGCCCACCACGACCCCCGTCAGAGCCAGAACCCCAACGCCTAAACTTGGCCATTCCATAACTTCGGGAAGCCATATCCCGAAGTTGCGATGGGACTTGCTGGTTAGCTCCCTCCAAAATTTTAATCAGATCTGAAGCATACTTGGCGTCCTGCTCGCTGAAGAATGTGTAAGCAATACCAGTAGCACCTGCTCTTCCGGTTCGACCAATCCTATGGACATAATCCTCCACTCCGGTCGGGAAGTCATAGTTGATAACAACCCTGTAATGAAGTACGCAACCGAGATACAATCATATGATGCATAGAACCAGTTCGGCTATTGACTATAGAAAGCCTAAATTATAATTCATTTTGCAATCAACCTACAAAATATATAGAAAATGAACAATATACATCAATGCAAACCTGATATCTTTAATATCCAATCCCCTAGCTGCAACATCAGTAGCTACGAGTATGGGAGTCCTCCCAGTGCGAAATTGACCGAGAACATGATCTCTCTCGCCTTGGGATTTGTCTCCATGGATTGCAGCAGCTCCAAACTGGCGAGTAAGGTTGCGAGCAAGTTGATCACACATTTTTTTTGTAGAACAAAAAACTATTATTTTAGATCCTGGTTCTTGAGATCTCAATATCTGTTCCAATCGTCTATGCTTCTCCAAAGGCGCTAATGCTTCAATATGCTACAATGTAGAACAAGGAAATATATATGTCAAAATTCTCAAATTTTAGCCAATTCAAGCACAAATACCCACAAATTATATTTAAAGAACATATGAAAATACTAATAATGCAGCGTATCGACTAATAGAAAGCTGTTCCCAAATATTGAAACCAGGTACAGTTAAGTTCATACCTGAGTGATTGCCTTGTTGGCAACAAGCTCATCGACATTACCAATATTGACTTGAATAGGATTAACAAGTAGATCTGACGAAATTTTTCGAACTTCTTTCGGCCAAGTAGCTGTGTACATTAGGGTCTGCCGGCGAGCAGGAACCTCCTTTACAATCTTTCTTATCTGGGGTTCGAATCCCATATCCAGCATTCGGTCAGCCTCATCTAGTACAAGATAAGAAACCTGATGGAGACTGATTCTCCTCATCTCAAGAATATCATTCAAACGACCAGGAGTTGCAACTACAATATCTACTCCACGGTCAATATCCCTCAATTGTGGACCCTTTGGTGCTCCTCCATATATACACTTCAAATCACAAGTAAGAGAATATGAGTAATTTGCGTCCAAAAGAGAGATAATATTATTAATCCCATTTCAGCATGCTTAGCAGTTACAAACTGATAAGAGAGAAGTAAAAAAGAAGCTAAAGACAAACAAGATCATGGGGTGCTTCTAGAACCAGGTCCACAGGAAATGCATCAAACAACTTGCAGCATGTTCGTGTTCCAAAGTGTTCCTCCAAATATTTAACATTGTATTGCTTATTATTGAAGAGATTCGAAAAGCATGTCATTACTATAAAATATTTTTTTCTGGAGAAAGCACTTAATTAAAACCAATTCAGTGCACTGAACAACAATATGTACGATATGTTTTAGGCATGAAATTAGCAAGCATGAAAACCAGAAGAAAATGGATAAACTAGCAACAATTTGGAGCAGGAATGACAAAGCTCCAATCAAACTCAATAAACAAAAATTCATATTAGAACAAACATACCACACATGAGATTTTGGATGACCTCGCAAATTTCACAGCTTCATCTTGAATCTGTGTTGCCAGCTCCCTTGTTGGCGACAACACCAAAACAGTGGGACCTAGCTTAGGATCATTTCGAATGCGTTTGAGATGAATAAAACCTGGTATTAAGTACCCAAGAGTTTTCCCTGAGCCAGTTTTAGCAATAGCTACAATATCCCTACTTTGAAGAGCAATTGGCCATGACTGCGCTTGAATTGGAGTTGGAGCAGAGAACCCTGCATTATGTACCTGGAAAAGTCACCCCTATTAAGCAGAGGAGGCTTCAAAATATCTGGTTGGTTTTCATTTTTCGATTTTTAGAAGAATACACTAACTCCAGAAGAAGCATCATCCCCCATATGCATGCGGCAAATGCTTGCTGATTGCAAGCAGCAGAAGGAGGAGGCCTCTTCTTTCGTATGAACTTAGTGGAAGACTGAATCATCACCAACGGCAGTCCCGGCTGCAAATATGGGTGATTCGGAAAGCCCTTCCCACAAATTGGTCCACCATAAAAGGGCACGCCAAATTAAAGCCCCCAAACAAAGAGGGCCCCACAGCGTACGACATTAGCTCCTCCCAGGAGCAAATATCGCACCTGCGACAAAAAAAGTACAGGTGACGAAAAAAATTAACATGACCCCAGTAACCACTTAACTTTGAGCAGAAATATTTGTTTTAGATTGCTGAACATTCCTACAGAATTGTCAGCTGTGGATATTCTACAAAGATTTATCAACAAAGGCATAGAGCAAAGTGGAAAGTACCTCCCTAAGAATCTCAGGTGGGAAACCAGTGGCTTCAAATGATGTAAATGGCAGTGGCACATTGTCTCCCTATGAAATGAATTAACAGAACGGTTAATTTTACTCAAATAACTAATATATGAACATCAAGAAATTTGGCTTGTGTAAATAAGGATAGATGATCAAAATAATATCAAACAAATTATTAAAAAAAAAAAAAAAAAAAAAAAAAAAAAAAAAAAAAAAAAAAAAAAAAAAAAAAANAATAAGGATAGATGATCAAAATAATATCAAACAAATTATTAAAAAAAAAAAAAAAAAAAAAAAAAAACAAGCAGAAAAATCTAATCAGCTCTAAGAAAAAATAAGTACAAATTTTAGTGGCTACTTTAAAAGACTTTGAAATTAGCATTCACCGAAAAAGTTATTTCATGTCGTTGACGATAAGCCTCAGCAGATAAACCACTTCCTGCATCTGATGGTCTATGCACTTTCAACTGTGTTACTCCATGCCCAGTACTAGGTGTTCCATTTGAGGTACCGTTTGAATGAAATGTCTCACCCCTTGCTACCTGAAGTAAAATTGGGTCACATCAATCATATGATTTAATACATAATACTCATTACACATTCACATCTAATAGGCTTGCCCGAATTTGTTTTGTGTTAAAGAGCCAAAATGACATCCAAAATCATTCCAAGAAATGAGTTGAGCAGAACTTTTCAAGTCCTCAAATTTATAAACTTCACTTGATTTATTGAATAATAATATTCAACCATACAAAGATATTCTAAGGACATTAGTATCCAAGTTGGAATAAGAATACAGAAGCAAAAAAAAAAAAAAAAAATGATGACATCTCTTGTTATGAAGCAAAATAAATAAACAAATAAAAATTTGAACAAAACGTAAACCATCTAAACGCACTGTAAGGCCAATTTCCCATAGAAATTTTATTTTGATACCAAGAGAAGGAAGCCCAAGGGGAAAAAATGGAAAAACATTAAAAAAAAAAAAAAAAAAAAGAGTTGGTCCTAGTGGCCACAAAAGTTTCAGTACCAGAAGGATCATGAAGGAAGAAGATTCTAACAAATTAATATTTTCTTTTTTAATAGAATAAAAAAGAGAACTAATATTGGACTCTACCTCGTGTTTCGGTGCCTCATGGACACTTCTTCCGTACTTATCATTGTTTTCATTGAAATTGTTATAATAAGAGTGGCCTGGGGCTTGCTTTTGAATTTGAACCGAAGAACTAATAGACCCTATTGATGAATTCAGGGGAGCAGCAGGCACAGGTCTCTCGTATTGGGTGGCATTAGTTTCTGGATTCCAAAAGTAAAGATACCCAGTCTTCCCATCAACTAAACCTTTCCATGGTTTTGGGAGGGTTGGATCCTCTGGTGCATATCGTGGTTCAACAGAGACAGCAGTTGCAGTGGCAGCCATAACGAAGAAACGGAAAATATAACTCAAAGACTGAAAAGAAAAAGGCAAAGAATAAGTTGAGAAAACCGTACAAACTTCATATAGACAACTATGAAAATTTACTTTCTTCATAACTATGCACATTAATAATACCAAACCGCAACTACAAAAAAAATAATAATAATAATAAATAAATAAAAATAAATAAAAAATAATCTTGCTTGCCGAACTATTGGAGAACTTTTGAACCAATTGTAAGATCACAAGAGTTCGAATAATCACCATCGGCCACCGTAACCAACAATCACTATGTTTCCAGAGGATATAACCATCGAGTTTGCAAAATCAAACGTTCTGCCGATGGAAATTCAGAACAGAAAAACTTTCTTAAAAAAAAAAAAAAAAAAACTAGAAAAGGCTCAATCCTTATTCCGAGCTAATGCACAAAAGAAAACACAGGGAGAACCAAAAAGATTCGAAATCAACCCGTCTCGGGGCCTCAGCCAAGCCCTAAAACGGGTTGAGGCTTGAAAAGAGAAATCTAATCACACGAAAACCTACAGAACATGCCAAATTCTAGAAATGAAGACGAAAATGAACACAAGACGGATACAAGGCCTAAAATTCTCCAGAACTCATTACAAGTGAACAACAAAACAGCACATGCAACATGATTCATCCCTTCCACCAGACTCAACTAATGAACTTCCCGAACAAAAAACCCCAGAAAAAAACGCAACCCTAAACCATCAAAACAGCACCAAGAAGGAAGCGAAAACCGCTAGATCTGCGAATTAAGAAAAGAAATTCGGGAATAATGGAAAATTACCTAAGAAATATGAGGCCGGGTGGATGAAAACGAAACTAAATAAAGAGATTGCGATGCGTTATCGTTCTCTCTCTCTCTCTCTACCACGCTTCCAATGACACAGAAGCGTAGAGAGACGGGAGAACCAAATTTGGGGAATCGACTGCTATTTATAGAAACCGGACGTCTGCAGCAGCCACCGCGTTCACTCTAACCATGGTTAAGCTATTCTCAACTCTGGTTGCTTCAAAGTTAAAATATTTTATTTTTATTAATTTGGCAAAATCCACCGATCTTCACGATTCTCAAATTCTTCCTCTATCATATGAGAGGATCGAGAAGGACGCATCTCTGGTGTACCTGTTATCGTGTCCACGGTAAACACTGGGTAGCCAAGTTCAAGATTCTAATAGCGTATGAGGAAAAAGTGGCTTGTGCATCTTTTCTTCTTTTAGACAAGTACAGTAGCCTCTCGTAAGGAACTGTTATAGAAAGCACGAGCAAGAACGAATAATGACTTAAGTTTCGTTCTTGAGTTCGAGCAGAAGTAGCTTTCCGATCTTAAGAAAAGCTGAAAACATCTTTATTTAAAAATATCATCAAAATTTTAAGACTTACTCTAAATTTTTTTAAAATTTTCATCAGTATTCTTTATTTAAAAAAAAATACCTATAAACTTTTAAATATATAATTAATGCTCATAAATTTAAAAATAAAAAATGAAAAAGGATTCCTTATATTTTTCCTTTATGCCAAACTGAATCAAGAACACTTGTTTATGATTTGAATCACTCTGCAAGTAAGATTGCTCAAGTCGAGCTTGAGTGATTCTAAGCATTCAACATAAACTATATACAATTGTAAATAAAACGAAGCACCTAACAACGTATCTTCGCAGACCAAGAACTACGAGATCGCCCCTTTCATTTTAGGGTGACGGAGGGATCGTACCATTCGAGCCTTTTTTCTTTCATGCTTTGCCCGGAGGTTTGGAGAAAGCTCCAATCAATAGGATTTTCTTAATCCTCCCTTCCCAAAAGCGAAAAAAACGTGAATTTTTTTTTCCTTTCTTCTGCAGGGACAGGAGATTTGAAAAAGGATTTTAGAGTGTTTAGGGTTGGGCCATAAGGGCTTCTTAACGCCTTTTTTTTTTTTTTTTGTTCTCATCGGAGTTATTTCACAAAGACTTGGTAAGAAAGAAGGGGGGAACAAGCACACTTGGAGAGTGCAATACAACAAAGAGTTGTATGCTGCGTTCGGGAAGGATGAATCGCTCCCGAAAAGGAATCTATTGATTCTATTCCAATTGATTGGACCGTAGGTGCGATGATTTACTTACAACATGACTTTATACAACCAGAGTTGTAACCTTCGACCATAATGTAATGTAATCTTAAAATAAATAAATAGACCTACAATACATTACAAAAATAAATTAAATTTACAATACGACACGGAAATATTAATATAAAATCATATATATATTTTAATATAATGTAATGAAAGCATAAAATTGTTGTATAAATAAAAATGTAGAGATTAACAATACAGCAGCCTTCAATGGCCAAACAATGATGGGATTAAAGCCTCATCTTCCAACAGTTAATTATTTACTGAAACAAGGTTACTTTTGTTCTATAAAATAGCATGTTTTTTGACCGTTGAAAGATGGGAGTAGCTTGCTTTACAATCAAATTATTCAGTTTTGGTGGCTATACACTTGACCAAGTCTAAGATTCTAAAGTAGTCGTAAAACAAGATGGATTCTTTGCCTTCGAGTCCGTCCCGAGTGTACCTATTGCTACCTGTAAGGTTATTACAAGGGCTCCCTCCGACCACGAGATCGAAACCTCCAAATAGGTTCATATAATACTGTAACCTATCTGCATCTAGCTCTTGCACATCAGCAAGATCAATCAAAGTCCCTTTTTGGTTCGTTTGCTCCCACCAACTTCGCACAATGTTTCGGTTCACTTCCGAAATATCGACTGAGACAACATTTTTAAGAGGGATGCCTAGACGATGAAGTGCCACTTCTGCACCTCCGATACCAGAAAAGAGAGACAGAAGGTTGATTCCACCCGGGAACATGTCCTTCAAGACCGAGAGATGGTACGCCACCGTGTCGACCTGAAACAACAAAAGTTGTAGCCAAATACCTTGTAAGATATCACAACCAAAACATCCTAAACCGTGGAAGACTTGGTCGTTTGAAATCCTTGCTTGGCTGGTCGTGGGCAAAGCCTCCCAAGCCTAGCGGGACAGGAGCAGGCCATGAGTTCAATGTAACTCCAGAAGTGATCTCTGTTTGATACCCAATTATAAAAAAAATATTGGTTAAGATATCAATTTGGTCTCCGTCCTTTCGGTCTCAATCCATTTTGATCCTTATACTATCAAATGTTGTTCATTAAATCTTAAAACTAGTCCTTATTGTTAGTAAATAGTCCCTACGTTTTCTTTCAAAATTGAAGGTTAACGAGGACTTCCTTTTTTTTGGAAAAGGCAACGTTTAAGATTTATTTAACGTATATTTGGACATCTGAAAGTACAAAAACTAAAACAGAACAAGTATCGAAGTATTGGGACCAAAACGGTATCTTAACCGATGCAGTTCAAGCACTGAGCAATCAATAATATTCGAAAGGAAATTCAGAGCGATCATTAAATCTTAAAACTAGTCCTTATAGTTAGTAAGTAGTCCCAACGTTTTTCACGACTTCCTTTCTTTGGAAAAGATAACATTTAGCTAATACGGAGACTAATTTTAAGATTTATTGAACGTATATTTGGACATTTGAAAGTACAGAAACTAAAACCGAACAAGTAACAGAGTATTGGGACCAAAACGGTATCTTAACCAAAATAATAATAATACCGATGCAGTTCGAGCACTGAGCAATCAATAACATTCGAAAGGAAATTCAGAGCGATCCAAGATGATAAGACAAAGAAGAGAATGAAAAGATAGGTACCTGGAATGAATTGCCAAGAGACTTGTATCTGTCTGTTCTACTGATTCCACCTCCTCTAGTATGGTTCTTGGGGAATCCGAGAAGCATTTCGACTTCATCAGGCTCGAGCGGGGCGACCTTATTTTTTCCAACCCAAACCAAATTCCATTTCCGACATTGATCTAAGATAAACTTTTGCACGGTCAATGGTGGATCACGTTCGCTATCGTAATCTTCAAGAGCTTTGCGAATTCTGTCGGTCAGTCGAGCGCTTCCAATGCAAGTTTGTAAACAATTCAATTGCGTTCTAGTATCCCATGAAGGCCACCATTTCCTAGTTAAAGGGAATGCTTCATGTATAGTGTGAGGAGGCATTGGGAGGAGAGGAAATCTGTTATGTATTGGGAGATTATGAACATAGCCTCTTTTTCTTGCAGCAGCACAGAAATGTTTGGAATCAACAAATTCGGGTTCGACATCATATAAGAAGCGGGAAATCGTATTCCACACTCCTTTTGGAGCGAGTGCCACATTTTCATAGTAAAAGTAGGGAGGTCCAATGGCTGCCTCTGGAAGCTTTCTCTGAACTGTAGGACACAGTTCATTGGGTACCCCAAACCCGAGCATTGGATTTGGCAAACGAATCGTCTCGTCGTCGTCATCAAAGCATTTCGGTTTTTTCTTTTTCCATGCCTCATAATCATAATGCCTTCTTTTTTTAAGTTTACTGCAGCCATCGAGATTCTTCGGCTTTGGCTGTTCAAATAATCAAGCAAAAATATGTTCTATTGAAATGAAATTATCGATGTGATACGGTCTCTATTAATTTCAGCGAGACGTTTAAGCGGTTTATTTTTTGTTATAATGTCAGCACTTTAAAACAAAGAATTTGATAGGATAGAAAAAGTTACCCTATCCGGGAGATCACCAAGAAGAACATCTGCAGCCTTAGAAATTTGAGCAGCAGAAATAAAATCTGTCAGCTCTGCAATTGAGGAATGCGCACCTGCAATGTTGAAAAATGTATTCTTATATTAAGTGACCAAAAATTAGCAGATAAGTAATATGAATCCCACTAAAAGCACAACGAAAGTATTTACATATATATGAAACTAGAGAAATATAAAAGAATGTATAAGTTCATGCAAAAAAAAAAAAAAAAACAAAGCAACTAATAAAGCTCGAACACTAAATACAAGAAAGGACCTCATCCGAAAGAATGAGACAAACCTAGTTGTAACCGCTCAAGCCCACCACTAGATGATATTGTCTTTTTTGGGTTTTCCCACAAGGTTTTTAAAACGCGTCTACTAAGGAGAGGTTTCCACACCCTTATAAAGAATGTTTCGTTCTCCTCCCCAACCAATGTGGGATCTCACAATCCACTCCATTCGGAGCCCAGCATTCTCGTTGACACTTGTTCCCTTCTCCAATCGATGTGGGACCCCCCAATCCACCCCCTAGCGTCCTTGCTGGCACACCACCTCATCCAGTGTTTGGCTCTAATACCATTTGTAACAGCCCAAGCCCACAGCGGTAGATATTGTTCTTTTTGGGCTTTCCCTTTTAGGCTTCCCCTCAAGGTTTTTAAAACGCGTTTGCAAGGGAGAGGTTTCCACACCCTTCTAAAGAATGTTTCGTTCTCATCCCCAACTAATGTGGAGTCTCACACTAGTAATTACAAAAGTTCAATATACAAACCCCCCATTGCGAAAAACCAAATCTAACCAACTCTCAAAGCTCATCTTCAAATCTCTTAAAATGTTCCAACACTTTTTTAAAAATTCTGAGATAAAACCATCTGGTCCTCGAGTTTTGTCAGAGCCCAGGTGTTGTATAGCCTTCCCAACCTTTTATTCGATAAAATCAACCTCAAGGGAGGCAGCTTGTCGTTGATCAATAGGAATCCACTCAAGATCACTAGGAAATTTGATGAGGGCATCGTCCTGTGTATATAAGGATGTGTAAAAAGACACAAATTCTGAGATAATTTCATCTTCGTTTACTAAACTTTTGCCTTGTGTTGATAGAATTTCCATGATGGTACTCTTTCATTTCTTGAAGTCGTGATACGATGGAAACATTTGGAATTTATGTCACCCTCTAGCCATCGTTTTTTACATATTTGTCTCCGAGATTGCTCTTCCTTTGCTACCAACGAAATAAGTTTGGCTTTCCTAAGCTTTTTTTGTGTGTGCGCATTGAACTAATGTAATAGAGACAATTTCCTCCATCCAATGAAGACCTAGATTCCAAGTTTTGACTCATTGTTATTCAATTTTAACTAAAATTGAAATCTCAACTAGATCATCCCACCACCACCAAACTTCAAAGAAAAACACAAAAGAAGACCGTTTCAACGATGCATTCTCAAACTTGAAAGGCATAGGGCCCCACATAATCGAGATTGTTCCTATGCTATATAGAAATTATGTAACTTTTTTTTCCTTGCCTTCCTCAAAAACTCTTGTAACGGCACAAGCCCACCACTAACAGATATTGTCCTCTTTTGACTTTCCCTTCCGGGCTTCCCCTCAAGGTTTTAATATACGTCTGCTAGGTAGAGGTTTTCACACCCTTATAAGGGATGTTTCATTCGCCTCTCCAATCGATGTAGGATCTCACAATCAATCCCCCTTTGGGCCCAACGTCCTTCTTGGCACACTGCCTGGTCTCCACCCCCTTCGAACTCAGCGTCCTTGCTGGCACACCGTCCGGTGTCCACCCCCTTCGGGGCTCTGAGACACCCATTCAATGCTTGATTGAAAATCTATAAATCAAGGTAGAAATCAAAGCTTCTATGATGATCACACCAATCATCATGGACATATTGTTAAGTAACAACAAGGTTTTCTCCTACCAAATCTTAAACAACACGTCCCCAACAATAACACAAAGCATGACGAAGAGTTAATCTTCTTATCCCATAGAAATCATTCAAGATTACATCTGGGAAGAATCCCAAAAGCAAAGCTTTGCTAGAAAAATGCAACTAATTTTAGAACCTAGAGACGTCATGCTTAGATATTATAGATTTAAAAAGCCTACAGAGAGGTACTAACCACATCTCTCTATTGCTGCATTAGCTTCATCTTCGGAGTACCCCATGTCCACCAAGAATATCAATTTGTTGTCAACATCAGATACAGGTTTTGCAGGCCCCTACATGATGGACCAAAGTATCATGAAATACTGAGTTGCAAAGACATGTTCACAAAATTAGTATGAAACCGAAGAAAATCTAACAACCTCATTTTCAGAATCACTGTCTAGATCAGTAAAATCATCCAGAAAGCTTCCTTCATATTCCGAAAAGGACTCATCAGTATCAACATGCTGCTGCTTTGGAGGAGAGTTTTCAAGAGCCTGCCAGAGGAGGAAGAAATTAATTCAATATATTGACTTCTAGTTCTATTCGAAGATCTTTGAGTATCTTATGAAACAACTGGTTGAGATCTCGACAATTTCCTAAACAATTGAAATCCAGTTCATTAGGCCAAGAAAATATGAAAGTTCACATGTTTCCATTGCATGATATGATACACGTGAGACATTCACTTACATCGACTACAGTCTTTTGACGGGGAACGAACATATCACGTATAAACAAAACAATTACACAATAAACTAACTTTGATGAATTAGCACGTCATCATCGGAGAAACTCACCGACAATGTGAGGAGGGTCTCGAGTATAGAATTAGTATTTTCCTCTCCTGGATAGTCCATCAACAAAATTAAGCAGGCACTTTTTTTTTTTCCACAATAAACAAAAATCATGTTTCTTTTCTTAAAAGATTATTAAATAAACAAATAACGTTACCATTTTCCTCGATAGCTTTCATGACCATTTTTGCAGAAAATCCCATTCCTATAAAATGATCAACTATCTTAGAGTTGGAGGGACCTGCAGATGAGCTTGCCTTCGTAGGGGAAAAAATAGAGTAGAGTTATTTATGCAACAAAATCCAATACTTTCATCTAAGCTAAAACGATAATATCACGCGCCATATCACGGTGTTGAAATCGAACAAAACGACATACTAGCTTGATAATTATTTAGTCATAAAGATAACATGCGCCATATTACTTTATCCATACAGTTCAGCATCATCGAACACAGTAAATTACCACCGATCAATCACGGAAAGACGCAACACACGCAAGCTTCCTTACAAATGTAGACATGACATACCATATTTGCCTCAACACTAGGAAATGTCAAACTCGCATGAGAGGCTAAAGGTATACTCTCAATTTCAAGCTCATCTTCAGTGTCCCAGTCAATGTTATCAACTTCAACACCACAATTGTCACCAGCCTACACATCGACAAAATAACGGACAAAGTAAACCAAACAGAAAAAAATAAATATAACTGCGTATATATACTCGTACAAGCCATGTCTCCCACACTGTGTTTTGAGTATGTAATACATCTAAACTTCTTCGACAAAGTTGAGAAAACGTACCATTCTTATATTCTGGTAGAAATGATTTGGTGGTAGATGAGCCTTTAAGCTGCAAACTAACACAACAAAAAATAGGCAAGAGATACGGGCATCAAATGAATAGGAAGTCGAAAAACGCGTTGTTAAGAAAGATGAACTCATTGTAGAGAATTGATGAGAAAACAACTCCAATGTCCAAAAACCAAAAACCAAATGATTATCAAAATGAGCTCTCAGTTTTAGTTCTCTCTCTTTGAAATCTATGTTTGCTTTCTCGCAATTTTCTACTATGGTTTTCATAACGGTTTAAATTGTTAGTAAAATTCTTAAAACGAAAACACGTTTTTAAAAATTATGACCCCATTTGATAACCTTTTTTTTTTTTCGTTTTAGTTTTTGAAATTTATGCTCGCTTTCCTATAATTTTTGTATCATGATTTTTACGTGTTTGAATTCTTAGTCAAATTCCAAAAACAAAACTTTTTTAGTTTACAAAACTAGACCGAGCGTAAAAATAGTGTTTTAAACTTAATTTTCAAAAACAAAAAACCAAAGGGTCGTCAAATGGGGCTTAAATTTTTTAATTTTCACACCTAAACAAAGAACTCATAGGCAAAAGTAATGTTTATAAGCTTAATTTTCATAAACTAACCAACTTACTTTTAGTTTTTTAGTTATATTAGAGCAAAAATCTTAGTATTTCAAATATTTATTGTCAAACATTGAAATAATATTAGTACCTCCAAGAACTTTTAGAGAGTAAATCATCAAAAAGTAATTATAAATTAAAAAAAGATATATGAAAATATGATTTATTTTAAGTAAAAATATATACTTTTAAACCCATGAATTCATCCAACTATTTGAAACATCAAAAAATTTAAATATACCCTTGATATAAATTATTTTTAATTAAGTTAATTATATAAAAAATAAATAAAATTAATATAATAAATAAAAAACTCTTTTTATTACACTTTTTTTTCCCTATTCTCCCTAAGAACACTTCTTCGTCTTCCCTCCCCAGCCCTAACCGATCAAACGTCCAGTTTTCGATGGAAATCAATGAAAAGAACCGACAAACAATATGAGTACGATACGAGCCCCATTTCACAAGCATCCGATCATTCAAATCACTCAAAAGACTTCGAAATCTCACATGCAAAATCAATCCAATCCAATCCTCCTTCGTAATTTCTACGAGCAATCGAAGCATACAAACTACAAGACCGTCGAACAGCACAAATTTTCTAGATCTAGAGAATTCGGAAACGAACATTGGAGAAAAAAGTCGTACCTGAGAGAAATGAAACGCAGAAAATGCTGTGATAGTAATGCAAAATCTCTCTACCACGCTTCTAAAAGTGAAGAAGCGCGGAGAGATGGCCGCCGGAGAGAATCAGAGAATCATTTATAATACCGTCGATCAAAGGAGAGGAGATTTTGAGGTCTTCCGCCGTGGAGAATATTGGGATTGGCCTACTTCAGTTTCACTTCCTAACTATGGTGAAGTACAACAAACTCATCCAGATTGAGTTGAATTGGATTAGGGTTTTGTTTGATAATTATTTTATTATTTAAAATATTTTTTATTACTTAAAAGCTGTTTATGGTGGGTCAGGTCGGTCAACTTTATATTGTCAGATTTTTTGACATTATAATTTAATTGTTCGGATCGTAAATTGTCTCGTCATATATTATTATTAGATAATGGGTTCGACCCAATTTTAAAATATTTGAATGTAGTAGATATTTTAATTATTGGAAAAAATTAAGGGAAAATATGTAAAAATGTTTTTTTTACTTATTTTTATACTAAATTAGTTAAATTATATAAAAATATGATTTGAGGATTATAAACTTTCAAAAAAAAAAAAAAATTGTTAAAATTATTTTTAATCATACATTAAAAATTCGATAATAATTGTTTATAAGAATTATTTAGTTCTATTACTCGAGTTTTTAAAGAAAATGACGGTTATTGTCATAATTTATGTCTTTTTTTAGCTTTTGGGACTTTGATTTGATAAAAATAAGTAAAAATGTGAAATTAATAATTTTTTTTTATAATAATGATAGGTTTTGGTGTTTTTTTGTATATAAAAAAAAACTCAAACACAACCACGTTTGAAAATATAAGGCAAATATTCAAATAATAACATGTAAATGAGTTCGAGACGGTCACAACTGAACCCAACCCAATAACATATATTTTTTTTAAATCACAAAAAAAATTTCCAATTAGTTACATTTTCAAGAGACTTCAAATTCTACTGTTAGACGAAAATGACTCTCCACAATGATATGATATTGTCCACTTTGAACATAAGCTCTCATGGCTTTGCTTTGGGCTTCCCAAAAAACCTCATCCCAATGGAGAGTGTATTCTTAGATTATAAATCCATAACCATTCCCTAAATTAACCGATGTGGGACTTTTATCATCCAACATCTACAATTCTTTAACATATTTTGTTATTAATCGAGACATATCTTCATATTGGCAAGGGTATTGGAAGGTTGCGTACATTTAACGTTAAAACATTAGCTTTATCGAGTTGAAATAAAATTTTGAAAGTATTTGAACATTTACCTAAAATACATTTTTAAATGTTATAAATTTACACCACAATTTTTTTTTGAAAACAAGCTTAATTTTTTTTTTATGCCTTTATTATAATTATTATTATTTATTTCTATAAAGGAACGATATGAAAATTTATACTTATAACATCAAAAGAAAGAATACGTAACTCAATACAATAAATTAAGCTCACTTTGACGTATTAAACGACAACTAGCATGCATTCATACGAGAGAGACACGTTAGCTTAAAAGAAATTTATCTCGTAAAGCATTTCTAAAGAAACTAATAACAAATTTAAGATTGAGCATAATTCAACATTCATAAAACTAGTAGCAATTCTTACTATACATCCAACCAAAATAATATTTAAACATAAAAAAAAGTAATAAAAATAGGGAAGACATCCAATACCAAATCACAAGTGCAAAATTAATTTTCATCCTAGTTCCCAAACATCTTTGAACAACCAAAAACAAAAGAACAGTTGGCATTCCCATAGATTCCTGCTAAAAAATGACTTTCAGATGTCGTTCGACACTTCGATCACAAAAGTTTAAGGATCTAACTTTGTGGATCAATTTAATCAATAAAAGTTCCTCCAGCACAATCAATACATGCCACACGTTGCGGTCGACTAAGTTTGGTTGATTTGGTCGTAAAAGAAAGATGGTTTCTAGAGTTCATTAGTAAACCTTCAATAATGATAATCATAGTCATCCCAAGTTTGATAGATCGGTAGGTCGTTCCTTACCATTCAAAATAAATCAATCTACCTGCACGAGCCACCTTATACTCGATGAAGCGATACATCATTCAAATATAGGCCAGCAGTCTAATCATTTTTAAGACAGAAAAGTCATAATCCTAGTGAACAGTTATTTCAATAGCCAACATTCGACCCACATCAACAAGCAGCGTTAATCCTCCATAAAATTTTTTTCTAATAAAAATGCATTACAATTGATGTTCACAGACATACAGTTACATTTTCAAGGATTTTCATACCTGTCTGACGAGGAAAATATCATTTACTTCGCATTTTGATCTAAAAATCAAGGAAAGAGCACTGCTTACGAGCATGTTCTGGAATGAGTTTAGAGAGAAGCTCCAAAGTTGCGCCTTTCAGCTCTGCAGATCTCATGCCAACACACCATATTCAATAACATAATGCAGAAAATCTTTAGATGTTCATAATAGCTTAAAAGATATATATACACACATATATATGTGTATATATACTTCTGCACTTACAGTTCCGGTAACATTGTCATTGTTCAACTTTTCACTCTGATACTACATTTTTGTTTCATTACTGATTTAGTTCATGTAGTTTCAATGAGAATGCATCAATTCAGTGCATGAAGCGGAAATTCTTATGCTAATAAAGGTCAAAAAAAGTTTTAAGTCTCATTTCATAACTATTTGATTTTTTGTGTTTTTAGATTTTTAGAACTGAGATTGTAACTCACAATTTCTTTACAATAGTTTCTCTTCTTTCCCTAAAGAAAAATTCAATTTTTTGGCTAAATTCTAAAAAAAGGAACAAGTTTTCTAAAACTACTTTTTCTAGTTTTTAAAACTTAGATGGGATGTTGAAACATTCCGGGTAGATAACAAAACAAAGAACTCCATGGGTCGAAGTGATGTTTAAAAGCTTAAATTTCAAAAAACCAAAGGATTATCAAACGAGGCTCGAACCGTCATTGTTTTTGGATTCTAAGAGGTCCGTCAATTTCCTTCACTTTAAGATATTTAGGCATATAAGTTATTAGTTAAAACATTGTTATATTTCAAGGAGTACGAACTACATCATTGCAAACAGATGTATGAACAGACCAATAATAAATTGACAAGGAAGAAATAAAACCTTGGGGTTTGAAGTTGAAGAGCGGAGGCAGGGGGCGCCCATTCGGAAGACGAGTATTGGGATCCCGGAGTTCATCAAAGAAGGGATGGATACAAGCCTCTAACTGTTTTCATTGAAAAATACATATAAGTAGCAGATAACAATTTCTCATCATTAATCGTGAAGATACGTGAGAAGGAGGTAGCGCATAAGGAAAGGAAAACACTCACAGCAGTGCACCTAAGATTTGGAGAATACTGGAGGAGTCTTGAGACAAGATCCACTGCTTCTGGTGGCATGCGCTTGTGAAATATCTGCAAGGGAAAAGAAGATTGGCAAACCGAAAACATAAAAAATAAGTGATGCATTTTGAAAACAAATGTACTTAACTTACCTTGTGCCAGGGATGAGCCTTGATTTGTGGGAACTTAAACTCAGTATAATTTGGGTTCATACATTTAATTTCTTCACGGGTAGGAGTCCCAAGTACCTATTACAAAGAGAGCATTTCAACTAAAAGGAAACTGTAGTTCATGAAATGGCAACTTATTCTCTTAAGAATAAAGTCAGGTAATTAACCTTGATTATTTCGACCAGCTGATCGACGCCACTCTCACCAGGAAAGAGAGGCTACAAGATTTAAGCAAGCCAGTAAGAGAGAGAGAGAAGAGACAGGACGGGAGGAACAGAGAATCTTCTGATCCTTCCCTGCTTTGCAAAGAATGAGAAAGAAGTACCTGTCCAAGAAGTAACTCAGCAAGAACACAGCCTGCAGACCATATATCAATTGCGGTAGTGTATTCAGTAGCCCCGAATATTAGTTCGGGTGCTCGATAATAACGAGAACAAATATATGATATATTTGGCTCGCCTTTCACCTGATAATAATGAGTGAAAAGGAAGCAAAATAAGCATTATGCACAAAAATGACGAATAGAAGCAACATAATAGACCCACTACTAAAAAGAATATCTGCATTGTCGAGAGATCAGACTCAAAAGAAGACCCTACCAGAACTTTTGCACTTCCAAAATCGCACAGCTTGACCTGATGAGTATGTGGATTAACCTGAACAACAACCTTATCAGCAAGTAGCTTTCAAATAACCACAAGAACAAAAAAATCATAAAGTTTTTAAACCAAACCAGTAGATTCTGTGGCTTAATGTCCCTATGGCATACTCCTATTCCTCCATGAATGTAGGCAAGAGCTCTACAAATCTGTTGAGATACCAAGAGAAGCCTCAAGTTAGAATCTGTCCACATTTCCTTCATAATTTCAAGATAGATTTTTTGGAGCAAGTCTGCCCATTTAAATTAGGAACAGTCAGAAAAATGATTATTCATTGCTTGAAATACGGGGAAGATTTTTTACATATGATAGTTTATAGAGCATGGAAGACGCAAAAAAAAAAAAAAAAAAAAAAAAAAAAAAAAAAAAAAAAAAAAAAAAAAAAAAAAAAA
>NW_019272027.1:3476450-3481450 GCF_002738345.1 Cucurbita maxima
AAAAAAAAAAAAAAAAAAAAAAAAAAAAAAAAAAAAAAAAAAAAAAAAAAAAAAAAAATCCCTCAGGCACCCCAGAAAGATGAACGCTATGGAGGATGGTACCAGAAATTTCTTCACCTTGTAAATCTTTGTAGAATATCTCTCGTTTTCTATACAAATTGATGTGGTTCTAAACGTACCAGGGCTAAAATTGCATAAATGAACCAATTATCTGTTCACATTCAAAGCTAGCTCGTACACAAAAAATAAAAGGAAATGCAGAAGTCATTTAAATCTTAGAAACAGTATGGATAACCACCTGATAGGCATAAAGCTTGACATATATGAGAGGCATCCGCTGATTTGCCTTGGTGTAGTGCTTTATTACTCGGTAAACTGTCTCAGGTACATACTCGAGCACCAGATTAAGATACAGCTCATCCTTTTCCGTTGTGGAAAAAAAGCAGTGTTTGAGAGAAACAACATTAGGATGATCAAGAAGGCGCATTGTTTGCAGCTCACGGTTCTTATATCTCTTATCCTGAAGGACCTTCTTGATAGCAACAGTTTCTCCAGTTTCTAGGCACTTAGCCTGCAAATGAAGTCATAAAAGCCATAAACAAATCCGATTCGTCCTAAAAAACTTGTCAATTTATATTAGTTAAAGAGTTTCCACACACCCTCATCCAGAAAACTTTCGGGGTTACAGAAGTTCAGAGTTTGCAATTGAACCATTACCTGAAATACAATACCAAAGGATCCCTGTCCAACTGTTCGCTCTGCCATGTAACTTATTGTCTGTCACAAAGATCACATAAAACTAAATTGTCAAAACAGGTCTAGTATTACGAAGGCATAACAAATCCTAAGATGTGGCAGTCTCAACAGGTGCAAATGGTTAGTTCGATTCTATCAGCATATTCATTGACGGTAAAAAGCAGCAGGTTTATAGAGTTCACCTGTTTGGGTTGACCATTTCGACCACCGATGGTAGTTACAATTATATGTCCAGTTTCTGTACCATTTCCATCAACCACTGTCGCTTCCATCTCCTGAACGTGGATAATGATGCATTAAGCAGAGAGAATTTTTATGCTAAAACAGCTATTCGCTCTAAGAGGCTAACCTTTTCAACCTTCTCATCTCTGATCTTCATTTCATTAATCTCCTCCGGAAGTTTATCAGCAAATAATGGAATAGCACTACTGGGTTTTCCAACTGGACCCCCCATAGCAGAAGATGCCATAATATGCTAAACTGGCAAAAATCACCAATATGATCCTTATGAAGCACAGTCTGTGCAAATCCTTGCCTGCAATTTGTGAAAACGGGTTATTCAGGAAAACAATTAAATAGAATTTACGCATGCAAAACACTTACATATGAATTCCCTGTGATGGCCAGAAAAAAAACTAACTGATGTGAATTGAGATATTGAATATCTCAAATTGCTCTTTCCAAAAGGTTTTAAAATTAAGATCCCTTAGTTGAATCCAAATAACTTTACCACTATGCCTAACTCTAGCCTTGGGAGCGTAGAAAACTTTTAATTTTTGACATGCAAATCAGAGTAACCAATAAACAGTATCACTGCAAAGTATAATTATCCCATCCTTACTGAAGCTCGATCCCTGAACAAATTCTTGTGTACCATTGAAGATCCTCCTTTGAAATTCGAAGCATGGATCTGAAGGTCCATGGTCAAATGAATCCGGCTTGGTTGTCGGAGAAGGTTGAGGGACATGCCCTTAAATACGTGAAGAGGACATTCTTAACGCTATTGGTAATAACTGGGACGGTGAGGGGTCAAAATTGTGGTGCATTAAAATGGATGGAGGAGTACAAGTTGACATACAAGAACAAAAAGACCAATAAGCTACACTACAAGTGGTATTGTTCGAAAATCTGAGGCCGTTAATGCGGGAAATTGCCCTCCAATGATGGTCATCTCTCCTGGAGAGCTGCAATAAAATTTTGGAAGCCCAATGAATCAGAGGGAAGGGGTTTGCCTAGTGCCGAGTCCTTTTCTGGGAAAGAAAAGATTCCCTTGGAAAAGTCCACATTTGCCTCTCCGTAACGTGGAACAACCCAAAAAGTGTTCCAAGACGCTACAATGGGTTAGGTTGTGGGCCTTCTCCGGAAGCGGTCGAAGTTTCCTTGGCTAGAACCTCATACCACTTCCAGAGAATGAATTCGTACGTGTCTAATCTAGTTTTGGAATACATTAACGAAAAAAAGAAAAAAGAAAAAAAAACTGCAATAAATTAAAAAGGATAACAAATTAATTTGCATAGAGGCAGAAAACTTGTTTTTAAACTTTACGAAAAACAAATCACGGTTAAAATTAGTTTGATAACAAAATTAGAAGAAAATATAAATTCAAATGATTTTAAAGCTAAAGATGGCTAAATATATTCTAAATTCGTAGTTTTCTTCAAAATTACAACAAATTTGTAACCATTTACTATATTTATGACATTTATAAAAGTACCAGTGCACAAAGGTGGCTAATATGAAGTATCAATCCATGTGATGTTCTCTCTAATGAAAAAAAAAACCAGCCTTCATATGAAAGTGGCTCGTTCTCCGCCCTCGTTTAAAAAGAGGGCACCATTTGTGGCGAGTAACATGCTTTGCTTTCATCTAGTTTATTTGGCTCGAGAGGAATAGAAGAAGTGCTTAGAGTGTCCATTGTTCTTTCTTTTTCGTCTTTTTGATAAGAAACCAAGGAGTAATTTCATTATCAAAAGTGGAGAACAAAGAGGACAAGTTCTTCAAGGAGGATTAAAGTGTAATCAATTCAATCCCTCTCTTTGGCATTGGAGTTCTTTTATTGTAACTTGCTCCCTTTTGCAGACTCCTCTTGTTGGCTCGCTTCTTGACCAACCCATGTGCCTGGAGCAATGCTCCAGCACTTCACCACCTAATAGGCATCCCGATAGAATTTCCGAGTAAAATCCAAAACAAAGGACTGACCGTAAAAGAGATGGAATGAAGCAATCAAAAAACTCAAAAATCTTCTCTTTTAGTAAAACTATCTAGGTTTTGACATGGAGAATTTGGATAGGGATTCAAGGTTGTTATGAAAATCTAGAGATGGAATGTGAAAGGAGAGGGCAAGGGGGAAAATTGAAGGGGGTGAAAGGAGTTCTTAGCATTATCCATACAAAATTTTCATTTTTAACAATAATCTAACCTCTGATCAATCAATGATTGAGTTGTCCAAATCTCGGTCAAGATCTAGAGATCTGGCCATTCATTGAAGTTGGATGCCTCAAGCCATGTTTTAGATTTGCAAGATAGATGAGACATCCCTTACAGATATTAAGAATTCTCTATTACTTTGAAGGCGTCACTCTATACAATGGACTCAATACATTGTTTGGGAGATTGTATCAAGGGGATCTTTACAATGTCCCTATATGTACCTTTGAGAAGTTTACAAAGAAAGAGGCAAGCATTGAATGGAAAACTTCGAGAAGTCATCACAAGAAATAGTCAAGACTTGGTTTCAAACACGTTAAATATGTGAGATCCCACTTCAATTGGAGAAGGAAATAAAACATTCCTTATAAGGGTGTGGAAACCTTTCCTTTGAAGATGCATTTAAAACCTTGAGGGAGAATCCATTCCTTATAAGGGTGTGGAAACCTTTCCTTTGAAGATGCATTTAAAACCTTGAGGGAGAATCCATTCCTTATAAGGGTGTGGAAACCTTTCCTTTGAAGATGCATTTAAAACCTTGAGGGAGAATCCAGAAGGGAAAGCCCAAAGAGGACAATATTTACTAGCGGTGGGCTTGGGCTGTTACAAATGGTATTAGAGCCAGTCATCGAGCAAGTATGCCAGAAAGGACACTGGCCTCCAAGAGGGATGGATTGTGAGATCCCACGTCGGTTGGAGAGGGAAACGAACCGAACCATTCCTTATAAGAGTGTGGAAACTCCTCCCTAGCAGAGAGATCCCACGTCGGTTGGAGAGGGAAACGAACCATTCCTTATAAGAGTGTGGAAACTCCTCCCTAGCAGACACGTTTTAAAACTTTGAGGGGAAGCCCAGAAGGGAAAGCCCAAAAAGGACAATATCTTACTAGCGGTGGGTTTGGGCGGTTACAAATAATATCAGAGCCAGTCATCGGGCATGTATGCCAACAAGGACACTAGCCTCCAAGAGGGATGAATTGTGAGATCCCACGTCGATTGGAGAGGGGAACGAACCATTCCTTATAAGAGTGTGAAAACTCCTCCCTAGCAGACGCGTTTTAAAACTTTGAGGGGAAAAGGAAAGCCCAAAAAGGACAAGCTTAGGCTGAAGCCTGCATGATTTTTCTTTTGGTTTCACCCTAAAACATTCCTACAGATGGAGTTCTTGTCCCTAAACATCTTCTCCACTTCTAAGTTCTAATCTAAATGGAATTATATTCAAATTCCTATCCATTCTTACAAATGAATACTGAACCCTTCTCAAATAGTCACTAAGATATCCACTCTTAGCTACAATCAAAGCTTGATGTAATAAAATTAACTTCGGTTTATTAGAGCACCCCACCCATCTGATAAAGCTCAACCACAAATCACATTGAAGTATAATCATTCTTAGCCATCAGTCATCAGATACTTAACCATAAGATGGGCATGGGATATTTAGACACACCCTCCAAGGTTGTTCCTAGTCCAAACCTCTAGTTGAGAACTTAAATCTCTTAAAAGCTTTGTTCTATTGGGACGGATGAAGCTGCTCAAAACTAGTTGGGTGAGCCATCAATCAGCACAGAGCAAGCAGTAAGCCCAAGACACCATAATCATACATGTATACATTTAAAAAATCTTCGATATTCATAGTTTATAAAGGTTTGCCCCTCATGACTCATAATCTTCGATATTCATACCGCTTCCCCTTCAGCCAGTTTCCCACACACTAACATTTCAAAAGGCCAAGAAATCAAGCCAGATAAACATCAGCACAAGCTTCCTCTAAGCATTTCAATAAAAAAATCCAAAAAGCCGAAAACAAAGGAAAAA
>NW_019272027.1:3491958-3511758 GCF_002738345.1 Cucurbita maxima
TTTTTTTTTTTTTTTTTTTTTTTGTACTATGGTAGATAAGGGTAGATCTAGAAATTAAAGTTTAGAAAATCATGATCTAATTTGACTTTAAAGTGATTAAATGCTCTCCCTCACATGCAACTTGAACGTTAATTTTGACTCGCAAGGTCTATATAAAAAATATGGCTTTCGAACTCATAATCTCAACCTCCAGTAACAAACCAAATCAATTCTATGACTAAAAACCTAATTAGTCATAATCTCAAGCTCTAGAACCAAATTGAATTATTATAGGAACCCAAAACTTAAGCTACTAATATTCTTTAATACCTTTTTTTATTGTCTTTATATAGCATAAGTTACTCTCAAAGAAGAAAAAAACTGTCATTCACATGCAGCCAATCAAGAATTTCTAACTTACAGAGTTCATCAGATGGTGCAAAAGGAAATCTTCTTATTGATTTGGCTCTATTGGTTTGTAGTGTATCAGTGTCCTAATGGTGTGCCTAATAATATATTTTCTCTGCTGCCAAGTTCAGATCTTACCACAAAACACCCATTTCATCTAATGTATGTGTGTGTGTGTATATATATATATATATAAATAAAAGACATACAGTAAACCAGAGGTGGAAGAAGATGAAAAGGGTGTTTTATGACAACCCAAGTTGTCGTTTGAACTGTGGGGCTCATGAGTGAATAGTTTATATAAGATAGAACTAGTTTCAACCTATATAAAAACAAGCCAATAATCTTCTTTGTTTGTCAATCATACTTGAAGAATCCTCTCTCTCTCTCCCCCTCTATCTGTCTTTCTCTACCTATTTTGATATGAAGATGTGTGGGAAGAATTTAAAATGTCTTGCAACTATTGCTTTCATTTGTATTTTTGTTTGGTCATTTAGTTTGGAAAATTGCCATGGGAGAGAAGGTCGGCGTTGGGGGGCACATAGAAAAACTGGAGGCTACCGCCACCACCATGTTCATGTGGAAAGTGAGGATGTTGTGGGATCCTCACTTGCAAGTGAAGGTGGTTCTGGCAGTTTTAATGTGTTGGACTTTGGAGCTAAAGGCGATGGAGAGGAAGATGACACTAAGGTGAATTTAGGTTTGCCTATCATTTTCATTACATTGAAATTGTTAGGAATTCACGACTCTCCACCGTGGTATGATATTGTCCACTTTGAGCATAAGTTTTCATGGCTTTGCTTTGGGCTTCCCCCAAAGGCCTCATACCAATGAAGATGTATTCCTTTACTTATAAATCCATGATCTTCCACTAAATTAACCAACGTGGACTCACTCCCAATAATCCTCAAGCATATAAACTTTTCAGAATTGAAAATTAACTGAAGTACTTGACAATGTATACATACCAGGCATTTCAGGCAGCTTGGGAATCAGCTTGCAATGCAGAGGGATCAATGGTGGAGGTTCCCTCAGGTTATGAATTCCTCGTTGGCCCGATTTCGTTCTCTGGTCCTAATTGCCAACCAAACATTGTGTTTCAGGTCAATATCAATACACTGAAGTCTAGTTTGGAAGTTGATTTCAAAAAGTGTTTTTAAGTGCACAGAGCATAACGTTTTAAAAGGATTCTATCAACTTTATGGGAAACTGTTCTGTGAAGAACTTTTCCAGAAAAAATCTTGATGACATATTTTAAAGTACATCTCCTACATGACATGCAGTTGGATGGCAAAATCATTGCTCCTACAAGCCCTAGTGCTTGGGGTTCAGGTCTCTTGCAATGGATTGAATTCACTAAACTTAAAGGGATAACAGTGAAAGGTACAGGTACTATTGATGGACAAGGCTCCGTTTGGTGGAGCGACGACTCACCCACAGACGATCCTACTGACGAAAATTTGGTATTTTCATAAATCTACTCGGAATAGAAGGGATTTCATATTTTAAGTCAAACAGCTTCCTAATCACAGATTAACTCATGCAACAGGACAAGGAAAGCAGTAGCGGAAGACTTCCAAGAACCAAACCAACAGTACAGCCTTGGCTTAAACTTGACAATAATAGAACAAATGGATCAAAGAGAGATTTCTATTTGTGACTTTTATATTCTTGTGCAGGCACTTAGGTTCTATGGAAGTGATGGAGTTACAGTCACTGGAATAACCATCCAAAACAGCCAACAGGCTCACCTGAAATTTGATAGTTGCACATCAGTTCAGGTTTCTTCATTAACCATTTCATCGCCTGGTGACAGCCCAAACACGGACGGAATTCACTTGCAGAATTCCCAGAATGTGATCATTTCGAACAGCAATCTAGCTTGTGGTAATTCCCAATTTTGAGTACTAACTGCAAAGATGGCTTAATTTAGCATGAGAATTTGACTTTAAAATACAACCCAACTTTACATAAGCAGATAAATAGAAGGTAATCCAATTGGTTAAAAGTCAGAAAGGTGATCTTCAAGAATCAGTCACTTAAAGGTGGTTTTCAATTTCTTTTTTGCTTAACAGTTCTGAGAACTTTTTTTTTGAAGTAGAATATGGTCCTAAAACATGACGGTGTACTTGATTTCGTTCACCAACTTGAAGGAAGTGTTAGGAACCACAACTCTCCACAATGGTATTGTCCACTTTGAGCATAAGCTCTCATGGCTTTACTTTTGGTTGTCCCAAAAGGCTTCATACGAATAAAGTTGTATTCCTTACTTATAAACCCATGATCAACCTCTTAATTAGCCGATGTGGGACTCCTCTCCCAACAATCCTCAACAGGAAGATCGACTTGTTGTTTTGACTTGCATGAAAACTAGTATGAAATTTAAAAAATCAGTAGCATCATGAAACTTACATGAATAAAAATCAAACTACAGGAGATGATTGTATATCCATACAAACTGGAAGCTCGTCCATATACATACACGATGTGAACTGTGGACCAGGGCATGGAATTAGCATTGGAGGACTAGGACGTGATCAAACAAAAGCATGTGTTTCCAATGTCACCGTCCGTGACGTCAAACTGCAGAACACAATGAATGGGGTCAGAATAAAAACATGGCAGGTATATAAAACCTTTCTCCCTAAACCCCAATCTTTATTTAGACAAACTTTTTTCAGTTGTATTTGTTGAGGATTGTTGGGAGGGAGTCCCACATAGGTTAATTTAGGAAATGCTCGTGGATTTATACGTAAGGAATACATTTTCATTGGTATGAGGCTTTTTGAGGAAGCCCAAAGCAAAACCATGAGAGACTATGCTCAAAGTGGATAATATCATACCATTGTGGAGAGTCATGATTCCTAACATGGTATCAGAGTCATGCCCTTAACTTAGCCATGTCAATAGAGTATTCAAATGTCGAACAAAGAAGTTGTGAGTCTTGAAGGTGTCGAACAAATGGTGTACTTTGTTCGAGGACTACAAAGAATGAGTCGAGTCTCGATTAAGGGGAGACTATTCGAGGGCTCTATAGGCCTCAAGGGAGGCTCTATAGTGTACTTTGTTCGAGAGGAGATTGTTGAGAATGGTTGGTAGGGAGTCCTACATTGGCTAATTTAGGGAATGATCATGGGTTTATATGTAAAGAATACATCTCCATTGGTATGAGGCTCTTTGGAGAAGCCCAAAGAAAAACCATGAAAACCTATGCTCAAGCCCAAAGCAAAATCATACCATTATGGAGAGTCGTGATTCTTAACAGTATTGTTTGCCAAAACCCCCCTTTTTTAATTCAACAGCTCACAGAAGGCCATTTAACTTTCCCATTACAGGGTGGTTCAGGCTCAGTACTGGGAATACTGTTCTCAAACATTCAAGTTTCAGACGTTGGGACTCCAGTAAAGATAGACCAATACTACTGCGATGGGGGTAGATGCCATAATGGATCTTCTGCAGTAGCAATTTCAGGAGTAAACTATGTAAACATTAGGGGAACATACACTTCAAGGCCGGTCCATTTAGCCTGCAGTGACAGTCTTCCCTGCACTGGTGTGACATTAGACACCATTCAGCTTGAGGGGAGCAGCCACTCAAATGAACCATTCTGTTGGAAGGCATACGGTGAACTGAAAACCTCCACTGTCCCTCCCATCGACTGCTTGCAGTCTGGAAATCCATCGAAAGCACAGGCTCACGGTTTCTGCTAAATATTAATTACATTATAGATAGATATATGCAGTCATTAATGGAGAGTTAGGAAAACAAAATTTCATGGTAGACTACTTAGAAATAGAAATGTCATATGCTACAAAATCGGGTGCTATAGATAGATATATGCAGTCATTAATTATGATATTGTTGCTACATCATTCATGCTTAGTAAGATGAATTTATACTTCTACAAACCACCCGAATCATAGCACATTGAACAACACAGTTTTAAGATTTGAGTATCGCAAAGACAAAATTTCATCCTTCCTCGTGAAATTATTAGCACGTAAACCACCTAATTACCAGATAATAATAAATAAATAAATAAATGACACGAACAACTGATTAAAAAACTAATTTATACATGAAATCGAACTTTTCGTCCACAGAATTCTTCAGATTATCATTCATCATCAAGTGAAGCAATTCGCACAATGTTTGCTCTTAGCAATAGATCCGGATATTCCACAATGGCAGCCTCAGATATCAAAATCAATAGCTTAAAAATTACACTACCATATGTAATGGATATGACCTAATTCAATAGTCTACAAAAGAAGAAGACAAAAAACAGTATCACAAGTTGCAGTATGAAATTTAAGGATTGAGTTCAGAAGAAGATACGTCATCTAGCTTGACAGAGAAGAGCTTAGAACTTGCTGAAGGAAAAACTTCGAAGCCGGCGAAAATGGCGGGAAGAGCGATGGGCGGGAATGAGACCGGTAGATTGTCGACCTCGTAAATAAATAAATAAATAAATATATATATATATTTATTTATAAATTTTGAAAAGAAAAATTAAAAATATGGATGAAGCCGGGCAAAACGGTGCCGTTTTGATATGGCACTCTGTTCCCTTCCGTCCCGGTTTGAACATATTTTCGCTCGCAAAATTTAATTAATAAATAAAATAAATCCGAAGCCAGTGGAATAGAAAACTTCGGAATCGGAAAACGCTCTCTCTCTCTCTCTCTCGCTTCCATTTTCACATTCAGATTTCTCGCGAATTTGAGAGGTAATCAATTTTCAGATCCATCTCTTTTCATTTTCAATTTCTCAAATTCGGTTCCGCAGAATCGCTGGAAGATCTTTTGTTGATCTAAAGTTCTAACGGATTCATTTATCCATTATTCTGGTTGATTGCTAATTGTCGTCGTAATATTAGAATGCTTGTTGGTTTCATTGATTTGTGGTTTAATTTTTCATGATATGTGAAGAATTTTCGTACCTTGTTGTTTCGATATGTGTTGTTGGTTGCCGAATCAATTCCATGTCTGTTCTATGGGAAATCACCTTGGATTGGTTTGAATCCTCATTGCGTGGTTTAAGTGTCATTAGGGGGGTCAGCAGGGACATAGTGTTGTAGAAATTTACGTTTATTTGGTGGTTCATTGCGGTTTTGCTTTTGGCTTCTTCTTTTCAGGCTGTTGTTTTGATTCACGATAATTCATTTGATGTTCGTTGTTGGAGATCTATTTGGTTCATTTCAAATGATTGAAAATGTTTGATTCCTGATTCTATTTTTTCTTGCTCGCCAGTGCTGTGGTTGTTGTGATAGAAGGAAGCCGAAATGGGGTTGAGCTTTACGAAGCTGTTCGGTAAGCTTTTCTCTAAGAAAGAGATGCGCATTTTGATGGTTGGTCTTGATGCTGCTGGTAAGACCACGATCTTGTACAAGCTAAAGCTCGGAGAAATTGTGACCACCATCCCGACCATCGGTGAGTCTTATCCTGTAAAATGAATTTTTTGAGGAATTTTGGAAATTGAGAACTCAGCTGTAGAATCAAGCTATGTACAATTTTAATAATTTGATTAAATCCATCTTATGGAAGTCATAGATGTAAGACTCGATACTTTTCTACAGGATTTAATGTGGAGACTGTGGAATACAAGAACATCAGCTTTACTGTTTGGGACGTTGGTGGTCAGGACAAGGTATGCATCTCCTTATTTCTGTATGTGTGTGGTAAAAACAAGACACTTTCTGCTTTTCACCATGTTTAAGACACTAGTCCATTTATTTCGGATTTAGTATCAACCTAGAATTTTACTTCTTTAATTGTTTTATCCTCCTGGTATGCATGAAGAGGTTGATGCATTAGTAAATTTAGAGATCTTCATGGGGCGGGGACAGGAAAGTCTTTCCCGTCTCCATCCCCACCACCTATTTCATTCTCCATTCCTACAAAATTCTCCATTTATTTTTTGTGGGGATTGGGACGGAGATTCTTGTGAAAAGTTGAGGGAATTAGATCCAGCTTGTTTAATAAAATATTTATTTTGAAGTTTTCATTTTTCAATATAATCTTTATTAAAAAAAATGGTTAAAAAATCCTAATAAATCAATATATTTTATAAACAAACGTATATATAATGTTCTACCAACACAATTTTCGAAAATTCTAATTTTAATATTTCAACGTAGTCTTTAAAATTAAAAAAAAAAAATCTACAACATAGTTTTTAATTTAAATATTTTAATTAGAGTCTCAAAATTAACTAATTAATGGGTTGAAAATATATTTATATTAAACGAAATGGGGAGAGGGCAGTTCCTGCAGATAAAGGGCATCCCTAAGTAAATTGCTATTTGGAGTTAGATTTAAAGGAGAAAATGCCAGCTTTCAATACAATGCATTTGATTTGTTATGCTTGATATATGAAACAATGTATTATAAAAACCACAATAAATTCTAAAGCAGTGACGAAGTATAGGCTCTAACTTGGCATATTGCATGCATGTTCTTATTATCTTAATTCAATCATATAATATATTTTTGCATTATAAAGACTAAAATACTGACATTTTCTAGAACGAGGATTGTGCATGGATATGTATGTTCACATATTTTTTTAATTAAAAAATTCCCAAGAAATTTTTTTGTACTATTATTTCTAATTAATGTTTGATTGATGGGGTTTCTTTTTGAAAGATCCGTCCACTTTGGAGGCATTACTTTCAGAATACACAGGGCCTTATTTTTGTTGTGGATAGCAATGATAGGGACCGAGTCGTAGAGGCAAGAGATGAGTTGCACAGGATGTTGAATGAAGTAAGTTTGTACCTGTTTTACCTTACCACTCTGCTCCCGAATGCTCTTATACTTTATTTTCTATATCAACTTAATTGGCAATTTCCCTTACTTCGATGGACTATTTCTGTGTACTGATGTATAGCGTGCTTTTGTTCATAATGTATCCAAAATTTACTTTATTTCTTTAGTCCTTACTAAATTCCTTTATTTGTCATAATTGCTGTTATGGGATTTAGTTTTGTGAGAGACAACTTTTAGAAGCTATATTTGTGACTAAGAAACAGGATTTTTCTAGAGTTTGCTTCAAGACGGTTAGTTCAGTTGCCGAAGCCTTTGTTTGTATTCGTTTGCCAAATCTTGTTCAGTTTCAAGAACGAAATCACGCTATATAGTAAGAAAAGAAAGAAGTTTTTGCTAAATTTGGCGATCTAATTTGTTGTTTGGTTTTGATCTTCTTCCATATGTGTTTGCGTTTTTCCTTATTTCTTTCTTCCAGTTTTCTGTCATTTAAAAGTAGGATTGATATAGATCTCTTGTATTGCTGATCTTTTTGTTCGGCATATATATTAGTATTGCTGAATTGTGACATTTAGTGGGTATCACATAAAATGCTGAATCTGGTTGCAGGATGAGCTTAGAGATGCTGTTTTGCTTGTATTTGCTAACAAGCAAGATCTTCCTAATGCCATGAATGCTGCAGAAATAACTGACAAACTCGGTCTTCACTCCCTTCGCCAGCGCCACTGGTAAATTAAACCACTTGAATGAAAAGAATGTTAAGAACAATTTTTTTTTTTTTTTTTTTTTTTTTGGGAAGTGTTTAAACTAATAGGTATGTCAAACTCAAACAAACCCTGAGTGGAAGCAATTCTTGAATCATGATCTAATTCTACTATTGACATCCACATTGGTTATGACATCCCACATCGGTTGGGAAGGAAAACGGAACACCCTTTACAAGAGCGTGGAAACTTCTCCATATCAGACACATTTTAAAAATCTTGAAGACAAGTCCGAAAGGAAAAGTCTAAAGAGGACAATATCTGCTAGCAATGGGGTTGTGGACCGTTACATGTACTCTTTCGTATGTTTCGTATGTTAATGAATTGGACTGTTTACTAGACTCATGAAGTAGGAAGAGTGAGTTTCAAGCTCGAGCTCTGTCAGGGTACAGAAGAAAGTTGACAGAATATTTTGTTGTTTCTTTTGAAGTTGCTGGGTGAGATGATAAAGTGATATAAAGGAACTCATTTTACACGGTGTTCCCTTCCCTTCCAGGTACATCCAGAGCACCTGCGCCACATCTGGAGAGGGCCTATACGAAGGTTTGGACTGGCTTTCCAACAACATCGTTAGCAAGGTAAATGCACCTTACATTTGATCCCAATCTTAATTGAATATCCATTCATTTAGGCCTCTGAGTTCTGAATTACTGTGCTTTGTTCCAAAATTCCATCCATTCTTTTTTTAACATTATTCTATTTTAGGTTAAATCACATGTTTGGTTCCGAACTTTTACCGGGTCCTTAGAGTCTAATATGTTCTTAAATTTTCACTTATGTTGAATTAGTCCTTGATTCATTCGACCTTTTTAAAATTTATAGATCTATAAGACACAAAATTGGAAATTTTTAGTCTTCTTAGACATGAAAAATAAGTTCGAGACATGTTAAAAGTTCATGAACTTTTTAGATATAAAATTGAAAGTTTAAAACTTCTTTTTTAAAATTTATGGATTTACTAGACACACAATTGAAAGTTTTAGTATCTTATTAGGCACTTTCTAAAATTCAAAGATCTTCGTGAATTGAATTTGTAGTTTTACTTTATAATTCACAAAAGAATTGCATAATGCTAAGTCTTTTGTCTTTAATTTTTCATGGTCAGTTCACAGAAATATTGATTCACTCAACACATAGCTTCAAATACTTGTCATCGTCACCTACATGTTGAATTTGTGTGCATCACTTGTAACTATTAAACCCATTCTATTTCAAAACTTCCATTTTAATTTCAAATTTTGCACATAAACTATTTTAGTCATTTTCCTTCAATTTCACTTTGATCATAAAATAGAATTCTTAAACTTTGTTATTGAGTCGTTCACTCTCCCTTTTTATTCAGGCCTGAGACGACAAATGATTTGGTTGCTCAGGACTATGTTCAGAGTTCTCCCATTCTGGAAAGGATAGTTTCATTTATTTATTTAATTATTTATTTATTTATTCAGTGATTATGGATATAAATAGGGAAAGAAAGTTCTGCTTTATGCATGTACTCGAGATGCTTTAAGCTAGACACTAGGCTTTTCAAAATTCATTCTTTTCATTTAATACCAATTTCATTATTATTATTATCAATTTTAGTATTTTTATTTGATCATATGCTTCTTACACTTGAAAGTATATTTATTAACTCAGTGATTAAAGTACCACTTTTTTGCTAGACATTGAAGGATTGCATTCTTAATTGGAGATAATTGAATCTGTAAACTTAACTTACAAAATTTTAATAATACAAGAACACTTAATTGTGAGATCATATTGGTTAAAGAAAAGGAGAGAAGAATGAAGCATTAGGGGTAGAAACCTTTTTCTAATAGACGTTTTTAAACTATGAAGTTGATATAGAAGGGACAAAAGTGAACAATACTAGTGGTGGGCTTGGATTGTTGCAAATGGTATCAGATCCAAATACTGAGCAGGTTATATTGTGAGATCCTATCGGTTGGAGAGGAGAATGAAACATTTATTATAAGGGTGTAGAAACTTCTCACGACAACTATATGTAACAAGGGCTCCCAAGTCATATTGTGAGATCCTACATAGGTTGGATCGGAGAACCCCTCAAGTCATACTGTGAGATCCTACATAGGTTGGAGTGGAGAATGAAACATTCCTCGTAAGGGTATCAAAACCTCTTGCATTTCAAACTATGAGACTGACGACGATACGTAATAAGCTAAAGCGGACAACATCTGCTAACAATGGACTTGAACTATTTCTAACTAAAGAATATTTCCTCCAAGGGATCGGTTCGAGTTTATTTCATCAATTTTTTTTTTTTTAATTTCGGTTTGCACTCTTAGATAATCCATTACCTTTTGGGGAGTGTTTGCCTTGGGATTTATTAAATTCTAAAGTTTGAAAATATTTAGGTCCATATCTTTATTGGTTTGTGATCTATAAATACATCCTAAATTAGATTTGCAATGCGAAATGTCACAATTTCATAAATATAGACTAAATAAATGCAATCTAGAGCTAAACAACTCCATGAGACTTAATTCTTACAAAAGCTTAACTAACTGAAGCATAAATTTCTTCCTATCATTGGAGTTAGTAGCATTCATATTCATAAAGTATAATCATCAAACCTCTATGATCATGATTTTCCAAAACCAGCAGCCACCTTCTTCCTTGTTCTGAGGTTCTCTATTCTTTCCGGGCTTGGTAATCCAGTTCTATCTTCGTACTTCTTTTCTAGGGCCTGCATCAAAAAAGTAAACTAACAACTTCACCTCAATTCATTTTCAAAGTTATGAAGTAATCAGTTCGAAAGAAAATAAACCTCTCAGTACGAGAGCATACACCATATATCTTTCTAACAAATCGACGTATACCTCAAATTATCTTTTACACAAGAGAATCAGACCCTATCCGCAATCTAGTAGGAGTTCTCGTGCTAATATTCACTTCTTAAGAAGTTTGTTCATACTGATAAATGTTAATTTTCTTTCCAGAAGACCGATTAAGAACATATATTTCGGGCTAGTTTGCGTGCAGTTCAACTAGTCAGGATGTTAAACATTTAGTAGGTGACGATCATGACTTGAATTCATTCCTTCTAGACCCTCTATGGACCATTGAACCGACCCATTGTGGTGCTTTCAGAACGATATTAATCATGAATAAGAATACGTCGCTCCCTATAGTAAAAAGGGTTTTCTTTGGATCAGAAATAAGATGAAACAATGTGTAGGAGGTCACTCACTTGTAGCTGAGGGCGAATGGTATCGAGTACTTCATCTGTCATTCTGTCAAAGAACAAAACTCCCTGCAAATTTAACAGTACTCTTAGAGAAAATGTGAGCTAAGCCAATGCTGGTAGATATTATAACACGGGATCCCGACCAACTTAATCATGCACTGCTAGAATTTCATTGAGTAACGTTGCCGAAAACAGAGACCGTGAGGAAGAATGTGTGTGACACGGTTAGATTACACATGGTAAATGTTAAAGTAACGATAGAATTAAATTTATAACAATTCATCAGCTTAAGCTTCTGAAATGAGTTGAATAGTCATCGGTAAAAGGGAATATCGTATCATGTATAATAACTTAAGCTTAAACTAATTAAAAAAAAAACCTGCAAATGATCAAACTCATGCTGGAACACTCTTGCAGGAAGCCCTGACAAGTTGACCATGAACCTCGTACCACTGATGTCTCGTGCATCGATCTTAACCGACTCTGGTCTCTACAATTACATGAGAATGAGCTAGCCCGTCACAAACACAACTCAAAGAATAAGAAGCTAATTTGTTAACTAGAAATTGTGTCCTTGAAAGCAAGTATGAGAGTTAGTCTAATATGTTCCTAAAGATACCTAAACTTTTAATTTTGTATCTTAGGTCCTTAAACGTTCATTTTTAAATAAGCCCCTCGCCTATTTGAAAAACTTTTAAAATTTTCAAATATATCTACTACAAAATCGAATTTTGTGTATAATAAAATTCTAACCTTTCAATTTTGTGTTTTACTGGTAAGTGAATTCTTAAAAATGTATAAGGTCAAAGATCTATTAGATGCAATTGAAAGTTCAGAATTTAAGCCAAGGTAACAAACTATCAACACGAGACACCCGAACAAATTTATCTTTTAGCTGAAAATATACTAAATACTAAGCCAATTGGAATTGAAATTAGCCAAGAAAACATCATATAAGTTCAGAAAAGGCATGCAACACCATCCTTAATGAACACTAAACTAGAAAGTAGGCATGAGACAAGAACCAGTATTCAACAGCACCTGTACATCAGCATATATCCTGGGGAATGATAGGCAACCTTCATTAAAGAGTATAGTTTTCTTGGAATATCTGTAAACTTTTGGGTTCACAAGAACAATTTCCTCCCCTTCACCGCGTTCACCGACTGGATTGAATACCATCAGTTGAACATTGACTCCCACTTGAGGAGCTGAGAGCCCAATGCCATCAGTTCTGTAGACAATGAAGCCAACAAGTTTTGTTCACTTTCCTGTAAATACCAAGTTTATGATGGCCCTAACTCAGAACTCATCATTAATGCATAGTAAAGAACTTGAACTATCATTGATCACCTGACCATGAACAGATTCAACTTATTTAACTATAAAGATTTAATATGTCCTAGACTACTTAGTTGCTTCGGTCTAGTACCGACTTCAGCCATCCTACCCAAAGTTTTCGTCAACAATATCTGAGGTGGGGATTTGAACTACTAACCTTTTAGTCAAGTTACATTATCTCAACCAATTGAGTTATCATCATTGATGCATGGTAAGAGGAACTTGAACTATCATTGATCACCTGACCATGAACATATACAACTTATTAAACCATAAAGATGCTTCAGTCTAGTACCGACTTTAGCCGTCCTACCCGGAGTTTCCATCAACAATATTGGAGGTGGGGATTTGAACTACTGATCTTTTGGTCAAGTTACAGTATCTCGATCAATTGAGTTATACTAACGTTTTGGTGTTTCTATGTTCAAACCTACTATTTGCTCCCTAATTAGTGTTCAGAGTTTACATGTCTCAGCCTGTGCTAATTTCTGAGCTCACATGTGAATGTTGTTCTTATGGATGGAAATAACCAATCCAGAAACTTACTTGTACATTACATCAAACATTTCCTGCACTAATTTCTTCAGATTATCATCAAATGAATCAATACGCTTATTCTTTGCTCTGAGTATTGGGTCCGGATATTCCACAATTTGGAGCGGCGCCTCAAACTCAAGATCAGCAGCTAAAAAACCACAATCGTATTAGCTAAACTACACAAACCTATGCGAAAAGTTGAAGAAAAGAGATATCACAAACAAGTTGCGAGCGATATTCGAGGTTTCAGCTTACACGAAGCTACGTCGTCTTCTTTTGTCGAGAAGCCTCGCTTGGCCTGCGCGTAAACTAGAGTCGTCGGAGGTCTGAACTTACTCGAATTGGATAATAACCGGCCTGTTGAGGAAAAACGGCTCAGCCGGCGGAGAACGGCGGGAAGAGCCGACCGGCGGGATAAAGTTGGAAGAAGAGCGTGTGGGAGAGAAACGTGCAATCGAGCAGTGTAAGCCATGGCTGCCTGGAATTGACGGAATGGCCGCCGACAATGGACCGGTGAGGAGCAGACCTGAGCCAAGGGACGTCAATTGAATAACGATCTCACAAGCTATTGCGGATGTGAGAAAGCCATGGTGCAATAATGTAATTTTGCTGAAGATTAGCGAAACAATGAGAAATAATCTGGGGTTGAATTGCAAAGTCTAGAAATTAGTGAGACAAAAATGGAAGAACGAGATAATAGAAGGGCAATAATGCAAATTTGAAGAATGGACAATGTGATGTCTCACGTTGGTTGGGGAGGAGAACAAAATACCCTTTTATAAGGATGTGGAAACCTTTGAGAGGAAGCTCGAAAGGGAAAGCTTAAAAATGACAATATCTACTAGTAGTGGATCTGGGCCGAAGGGGCAGACACACGACAATGAAAGCCAAAATAGTACAATATTTGTTAGCAGTGGATCTGGGTCAAAGGGGGTAAACACGAGGCAGGGAAAGCCTAAAGAATACAATATCTGCTAGCGGTGGATCTGAGCTGAAGGAGATGGTGACGAGGCGATGTGCGGACGCTGGCCCCAATAGGGGATGGATTTGGCAGGGTCCCACATTGATTGGAAATAGAAAAGAGTGCTAGCGAAGACATTTGGCCCAATAGAGGGTGAATTGTGATGTCACACATTAGTTAGTGATGAGAAACAAAATACCGAACATTGGTTGGGGAGGACAAAATACCTTTTATAAGGTTGTGGAAACCTTCCCTTAGCAGAGGCCCTGGAGCGGAGGACTTGGGCCATTACAATTAAGGTTAGTTTCGTAGTACGAATTTTAATTATATTTCTTATGTTATTTTCGATTTTTTAAGTGAAATTTGTAGTACTTCTCTAGTGTATTTATTTCGATACTATTGTTTATATTCGAATATTTATTGTTTATATTTGACTACGTTAAAATTATTCAATACAAAATTAGGATTTTTTCTTGCACTTTCTTTCTCAATTTCTTAACGGTTTTGCTTGGAATGCTCGGGATTCAAACTCGAGAGACTAAAAGTGTCTATTTTTAAAAATTTTAGGTAACGATATCAATTTAAGCATAGCTTAGTAGATAAAGACACTAACTACTATTATAAACGATAATAATTTGATCTTCCTCCCTATAATTATCGAGCTAAAAATATTGAATTAAATATTATAAAAATTAAATAGTAGATAAGACACTAAAGTTTTTTTTTTTTTAATATTATAAAAATTAAATCTGTAATTTAACACTGTGTATATATATATATATATATATATATATATATATATATATATATATATATATATATATAACCAAGTTGTAATTTGTAATTTAGCCAAACATATAATTTAACCAATAAATTTTAATAAATAAATAAATAATTCTGAAGCCAATATAAGAAACGGAAAAAGAATCGCGGTACGATCTTGTTGCCCCTTTTCCCTTCAGATCTGTCTCCTGAAGGCCCCGAATTCGAGAGGTAATCTACTTTGGCTCCATTTTTCTTCAATCTTCGACTTTCAAGTTCAATTCTGTATGGCCTCCATGGTAGATATCAATCGATCTTAAATCTTTACGGTTTCGTTTTATTCATTTGCTGGGTACACTTCTATTGCTAATTCTTTTTGATCTTCCTCGTTGTTTGGATATGTATTGCTAATTCTTTTTGTTTGAATTTTATGTCTGCTATAATGGAAATTACCCTGGATTAGTTTGAATTTCTCATTGTTTGATTTGAATGTCATCAGGAGGGTCAAAGTATTGTGGTAAAATGAATGTTTATGATGTTTGTTTGTAGTCGTGTGCTATTTAGGTCGCTGTTTTCTGTTTATGATGATCATTAGGATTTTGTAGTGGAAGATCTTTTAAATCTGTTTCAATGCATGCTGAATTTGTTTTTGAGATGTTTGATTTTCTAATTTTGAATGTTATCGCTTGCCAGTTCTTTGATTGTTGCTCTTAGAGGGAACTAGAAATGGGGTTGACCTTCACGAAGCTCTTCGGCAGACTCTTTTCTAAGAAAGAGATGCGCATTTTGATGGTGGGTCTTGATGCTGCTGGTAAGACCACGATCCTGTACAAGCTAAAGCTCGGAGAAATTGTTACCACCATCCCCACTATTGGTGAGTCTCTATTGATGAAACCCAGAATTGGTTACAACTTTTTTGAATTTCTTCTCTAAGTCCTTGGCATGTTGAGGATTGTTGGGAGGGAGTCCCACATCTGCTAATTTAGAGGATGATAATGGATTTATAAGTAAGGAATACATCTCCATTGATATGGGCCCTTTGGGGAAGCCCAAAGAAAATCCATGAGAGCTTATGCTCAAAGTGGACAATATCATACCATTGTGGAGCGTGATTACTAACATGTTACCAGAGTCGTGCCCTTAACAATCTTCAAGTGTCGAACAAAGAAGTTGTTAGTCTCGAAGGTGTCGTCAAAAGTGACTAATGTGTCGAACAAAAGGTGTACTTTGTTTGAGGGCTCCTGAGAAATGAGTCGAGCCTCGATTAAGGGGAGACTCTATGGTGTACTTTGTTCGATGTGAGGATTGTTGGGAGGGAGTCCCACATTGGCTAATTTAGAGGACGATCATGAGTTTATAAGTAAGGAATAAATCTCCATTGGTATGAGGCCTTTTGGGGAAGCCCAAAGCAAACCATGAGATCTTATGCTCAAAGTAGACAATATCATACCATGATATTGGAGATCCTTATGTTATTGAGAATTTTTATCAGAGAGGGGATTTAAGTGGCAAAGTTAGATAAAAAGCACTGCACAATGTTAAACAACCTCGCTTAGAGAACAGAGCACATTCTTTAATTTCTCTCTTTAACGAGGAGCTGTTAAGGTCTGATTATTTGTTTGAAGTACCCCCATCGCTACGCATCATCCTTTTGTAGCTTGCCAGCAGATAATATTTTGACCTTTTTGATCAGTCCTTGCGAGAGATGTAAGATTATTCTTTCTCTTGCTGCTGATCTCCTCAACGATCTTTGAAGACGAGCCCCGAGTTTGATAGTGTCTCTATCCCAAACATCTGTTTTTCATTCTATTAGTCCTGAAAGTCTTGGTACTTCCAAGATTGAACTGCCAATAAAAAATGTGTCTTGTATCCAATCCATGACCCAAGGCGAGCTGAAGCTGGTAGAAATTTGAAAGGTATCCATTTTTACTCATAAAGCCAACTGAGAAGAACTTCTGTTCAATTCCTCTCTCAACACCTGAAGGAGTAAACGTCATTGGAAAAACCTCAAACTTTCTAACTGCCATAGTTCAGATCCCTGAGTGCCAGGGAGAGAGCGTGAGCATCTTTGTGCATTGTTGCAGTAGTTGATAGGGACATTTCTTCTTGGAATTCTTTCATTGGGGCTTAACATAAATTGGATCTCTGTAATGGAAAAAGGGGGATATTTCAAATGATGTTGTAGTTCAAATAGTTCAAGTGACGTCTTTCTTCAAAGCATTCGAACTATTGCATAAGGATCCTCACAAAACCATTGCGTAAATTTTACCAATATATCTATCGATTTTTTTCTTCAGGATTTAATGTGGAGACTGTAGAGTACAAGAACATCAGCTTTACCGTCTGGGATGTTGGTGGTCAAGACAAGGTGTGCATCTCTCTCTCTCTCTCTCTCTCTCTCTTCCCTTCCCCTGTATGTGTGAGGCAAGCTGTGTTCTTCTTTTTAATAAACTAAAGAGAAATAGTTAATTTATTTTGAAATTAGCATTCCCTGTTTTTATATTCTGTAATGTACATAAAGTGGTCGATTTAATCGTCAACTTGCAGTCTTTTTAAAAAAAATTTACTTTTGGTAATCTAGTGCGTGTGAAGTTTGAAACCTTTAGTTTGAGTTGTGTGTCCATGACCAACTTGCTTCTGATACTCCAACATTTGTTGGACATGTTATAGATACTTGTTAAGCATGATAAATATGTATCATTTACTAGCTGAACAAATTGAATATGAGTTTGTCACTTGATGGGCACATGTACAATAAGCATAATAAAATCATGTCAAATTTGACAAAAAATTATTAGATACATGAACTGAAGTGTTCAAAATCTTATCTATTTACAAGAATTATATGTAAAGATAAATGAATGCTCCACTCTAAGTAATTATGCGTCATTTTAGACCTTTGTTTGTACTTCATATGCTCATTAGAAGAAAAAAAGTTGTTCAGAATTGTTATGATTCTTAAGGTTTGACTATGGTTTTTCTTTTCAAAAAGATCCGTCCACTTTGGAGGCACTATTTCCAGAATACACAGGGCCTTATTTTTGTTGTGGATAGCAACGATAGGGACCGAGTTGTCGAGGCAAGAGATGAGTTGCACAGAATGTTGAATGAGGTATATTAGTACCTGTTTACATCTTTCCACTCTGTACGTTAATACTGTGATGATCTATTGCTGTTTGTATTTCGTTCTTATTATAGCTTTATTCATCAATAGATTGGCTCCACTTTTTAATTGCTAACTTTATCTCTCATGGTGGAGTGGATAGAGTTTTTTAGTAACGGCATAGCAGCATAGTAGCTCATAGAGTTTTTAAGCCCTTTTCTTCCATTTATGAGTCTTGTCTGATAGTGGTATTTTACATTCTAATGATTGCAGGATGAGCTTAGAGATGCTGTTTTGCTTGTATTTGCAAACAAGCAAGATCTTCCTAATGCCATGAATGCTGCAGAAATAACTGACAAGCTTGGTCTTCACTCTCTTCGTCAGCGCCACTGGTAAATTATTTGGTTTCGTCTTGTGTGGGGACATCCCATCGATTAGATCTGGTGAACAGTATTTCTCTTGTTAAAACCTGAAAGTATAATTGAAGATGGTCTAAATTCACGTTTATTGATACATCTTCCTAAGTCAACTTGAGATCCCACATCGGTTGGAGAGTAGGATGAAGCATCCTATATAAAGGTATAGGAACTTCTCGCTAACAGGCGTTTTAAAATCATAAGGTTGACGATGATATGTAATGGGTCAAAACAGACAATATCTGCTAGCAGTGACCTTGGACTCTTATAAATGTTATCAGAGCCAAGCACCGGGCAGTGTGTCAGCGGGGACACTGGGCCCCCAAGGAGAGTGGATTGTGAGATCCCACATCAGTTCGAGAGAGGATCGAAGCATTCCTTATAAGGGTGTGGAAACCTCTCTCTAACAGACGCATTTCAAACTCGTGAGGTTGATAGTGATACATAATGGGTCAAAGCGAACAATATCTGCTAGCAGTGGCTTTGGGCTATTACATTTTATTATCCCGAAGTTGGAAAAGTGAAATGGTCAATATTTGTTAATCAAAGTTGAATATTCATTCTACATTGTGCTTGGTTCCAGGTACATTCAGAGCACATGCGCGACATCTGGAGAGGGGCTCTACGAAGGTCTAGACTGGCTTTCCAATAACATTGCTAGCAAGGTAACTACTTCTTGTATTAGATCTAAAAAACAATTGTTTTTCTGGGTTCTGAGTCTCTTTGCATTAGCTTCTAATTTCTTGACCATTTCTTTTGGGGCGTGCAATGGATATTTGCTTCTTATCTTCCCCTCTCTTAACTTGTTGAAATCCCTTACTCATCAGGCTTGAAGCGGTCAATGATTTGATGGTCGTTCAAACTCCCACGCCCTTCTTTGTTTAGTTTGTTTGTTTATCTCAATGATCGCCCTCGAGAGTCCTCATCGTTCTAAGACCAATAGTTTCGTTTGATTTAAGAGATAGTTTTAGTTGGGAAACATTTGACTGCACTTTAAATTTCACTCCAAGTTGTTAATTGCTGCTTTAAGCGTATACTTCTTGGCTCCTCTCGTTTAATATCAAGTCCAATTTTTTTATCAGATCGATATGATTATGAAATGTAATCGTGAGTCATTACATATAATCAATACTATATATTAAACATATAATCAATCATTCTAAATGGTGTTTAAAAATATTAAATTTTCATATTTATTTAAGACTTAGATCCATTTATATACTTAACCTTACATTAATGTATCAATTATTTGCATTACTTTAATGATACATTCAATTATTTGCTTTACTTTAATGATTGTATCTTTCATTGGAATGATTTTTAGATTGAGAATCATTCCAGATTGAGAGTCTAAATTGATTCATTTATCACATTTAGGAGTTTAATGGATAGAATTACAAGTTTTCATGTTCGTAAACAAATGTTTTTTAACTAGAAAAATATAAGCCTATACATTTTAGTTTGTGATTTTTATGAATTTTTTTTGCCCTTTCATTTCATTTGGATTTTTAAGCATTTCTACCGCTTTTTTTTTTTTTTTTTTTAACTATTTTA
>NW_019272027.1:3512163-3514663 GCF_002738345.1 Cucurbita maxima
TTTTTTTTTTTTTTTTGTGACTATTTTAGTACACCGATACAAATTTGGAAAATCTTTTAACAGAACATTATGACAACATTTCAAGAGTTTAAAAAGTTGATACTATAGGGGAGGTCTCGCAGAAAAGTAGAAAAGTAGAAAATGTCGTCTTATTCAAAACCCCTTCTCTCCCACTTTTTTCTCTCACTTCACGGTTCTTTCTAGAGAGGTGTTTTCACATCTTCTTAACCCAAAATGGCAAATGGCTAGGGAGAGGAAAAGTTCCTTTTTTTAGGGAACAGATCCGGTGGAGACAGGATGGGGCTTGTAGCTCAGATGATTAGAGCACGTGGCTACGAACCACAGTATCGATGATTCGAATCTCCAAAACCCAAAAATAATTTTTTATATATTCGTATATTTTCTCACATCTAGCACTAAACCCAAATCTAATGTCTATACAAAGTTGTTAATTCAAGAGAGAAGGATAGAGTTTGGTGTACTAAATCAAGAGAATAGTCATCAAAGCCTTGGTTCCAACATAGTGTTCTATCAGAAGCACTTCTTCCATTTAGCTTTCCTTGAAGTGATTAATATTTGTGTAATATAATTGGAAAAAAAAAATAAAGAAAAAAGAATAATCAATAAATGAGTGGCGGTATGTTATTTCTCAAGTATATGATCGAGGATATGTCTACGTTTAGAAGATCGAGAAGGATCTGATCGTGTCGTTTTTACTTGACTCACTTCCTGTTTCCTCAACGATAGCACTCCACTATTGAGATTAAAATTCTTTATTTTCAACGATTAAAAATATTCATCAATATGTCAATATATTTAAAAATCGAAGGATTAGATATTAGTACTTTTACCTGTTAAATTTTTTTAATTTAATAATGTCTCAATATTAGTTTTCAGCATGAACTTTCTTTCATTATGTTGTATGTGATGAAGAAACAATTAATAACGTCAAAAAGTCTAGCACAAATGATATAAGCATGCATATGGTAATAAACTTGAGTTGGTCTAAGGTTTTAGAGAGTCGGATTGCCCTAAATAACATAAACATACATCTAACAAACTTGGGTCGAATTAGGGTTTTAGAGAGTCGGGTCATTACGAAAAAATCTAGCCATAAATGACGTAAACGTGCCTATGGTAATGAACTTGAGTCAATCTAGTAGCTATAAAAAATTACCATAATTGGTAGAGGCGATTGTGCTTTAAAATTAAACAATATGAGAGGTAATAATTTTTCGATAATGAAATGAATAAAAAAAAAAAAACTCACAATAATAAATATTTATATATGAGAGGTAATTTAGAGTAATGTCGAGCAAAGCTAAAGTGATATTGCGTAGCTGTAATGAGGAACGAGTCTCTTTATTTACAAGTTTCTTTTCCAATATTTAATCAATTGGAATTTTGAAAGGAAAGATTCTATGCACGGACTCGAGAAGCTTATTTTTTTTATGAGTAGTTGGTCATCCTTCTCGATTCGACACGTGTGAAACCGTACAAAAGAAGGCTAATGTTAAAAAAATATCTTCGATATTATCAATAAAATATCTGGGTAATATTGTAATTATTGTGATATAAGCCTAAGTCGATTAATTAAGTATTATGACTTTCTTAAAGACGGTAAGTTTGAATCCTCATCCTTTATTTTGTATATATGTTTGTAACAGTTGGTCTAAAAGAGGATGCCGATACGAATACATTATTGCATAGAAGACGTTAACTGAACCAGATCAAGGGTAGTAAACGAGTACGACTAGCGTTCTTTGGTTGGTCCTGTATCAAGGGTACTACACGAGTACGACTGACCTTCTTTGGATAACCCTGTATCAAGGGTACTATACGAGTACGACCAACCCTTCTTTGGTTGGTTCTGTATCAAGGGTACTAAACGAGTACAATTGAGCTTCTTTAGCTAACCCTGTATCAAGGGTACTAAGACTGACCTTCTTTGGTTGGTCCTATATCAAGAGTACTACATGAGTACGACTGACCTTCTTTGGCTAACCCTGTATCAATGGTACTATACGAGTACGACCAACCCTTCTTTGGTTGGTTCTGTATCAAGGGTACTAAACGAGTACAATTGACCTTTTTTAGCTAACCCTGTATCAAGGGTACTAAGACTGACCTTCTTTGGTTGGTCCTATATCAAGGGTACTACACGAGTACAACTGACCTTCTTTGGCTAGCCGTGTATCTTAAGGGTACTAAACGAGTACAATTGACCTTCTTTAGCTAACCCTGTATCAAGGGTACTAAGACTGACCTTCTTTGGTTGGTCCTATATCAAGGGTACTACACGAGTACAACTGACCTTCTTTGGCTAGCCGTGTATCTTAAGATCTTAAGGGTACTAAACGAGTACGATTGACCTTCTTTAGTTCGCCCCGTCCCTTACAACAAGGGTAACTCGTACGTACCTTGTCCTACGGTTTGGCCTCTCTATAACCCTAGCTACCATCATGATCTTATAAACTCTCTCTCTCTCTAAAATGGATAG
>NW_019272027.1:3519663-3539415 GCF_002738345.1 Cucurbita maxima
CCCATTTTTTTTATTTTTCTTTGTAATTACTATTTTCATACCAATAATACCCTTAGCGGTAAAATCTCTCCTAAGGGTAATTTCGTCAGAAATATAATTCAAAATTTTCGCCTTCCATGTGTTGAGATCACAGAACTGCAACATTATCCTATCATCGCATCTTCAGTTTCTCTCTCTACAAAAATGGCTTCCACTCTCTCCACCGCTTCTCTCCAATTCCCATCTTGTTCTTCATCTTCTTTTCCATCAAAATTTTCTCATTCCCCAAAATCCAAATCTCTCCATTTCCCCTCTTCATTATCCTCCTCCAATCTCTCTCTTCGCCTCGTTCATCTCCGACCACTTTCCGCAACCGCCGTGCCGGAAAAAGTTACAGAAATCGGAGATGTCATATCAAAATTAACACTCGAAGAGGCTCGAATCCTCGTTGATTACCTCCAAGACAAGCTCGGCGTTTCCGCTGCCGCATTCGCCCCTGCCGCCGTCGCCGTCGCTTCCGGACCTGCCGGAGGAGACGATGCGGCCGCTGCCGTCGAGGAGAAGACGGAGTTCGATGTTGTTATAGAGGATGTGCCGAGTAATGCGAGGATTGCTGTGATTAAGGCTGTTAGGGCTTTGACGAGCTTGGCGTTGAAGGAGGCGAAGGAATTGATTGAAGGTTTGCCGAAGAAGTTTAAAGAAGGAATTTCGAAGGAAGAAGCAGAAGATGCGAAGAAACAGCTCGAAGAGGCTGGTGCGAAGATCGCTATCGTTTGATTTCGTGGCTGGTTAGTTTCTTGAATTCTTAAAGTTTACTTACAATTTAGGCATTCTTATGGAACTAGAGATCGGATTATTCTGTTCATTATGAACTGATGATGAATTTAGTTGATATTCTGTTAATGAATACCTCATTGTTCTTGAATTTGTGCCTTCAATTCGCCGTTGCTGTAGCTTGCTCATAATGTGTTTGTTAAAATGTTAACAAGAAGCTTTGCTTAGGCGTTCTGGTGACCTTAGAAGAGATGTTTTATTTTTATTTATTTATTTATTTATTTTATTTTTTTTTATTTTTTTTTGATGTTCTTAACAGACACGGCTCTCCACAATGGTATGATATTGTCTCTTCGAGCATAAGCTCTTGTGGTTTTGCTTTGTGTTTCCTAGATGGTCTCACCATAGAGTATTCTTTGATTATAAGCTCATAATCATTTCCTAAATTAGCCGATATGGACTTTTATCATCCAACATCTCCCCTCGAACAAAAAACGTATCCCCTTAATCGAGGCTCAACTCCTTTGGAGTCTTAGTCATTTTTTACTATGCTTTCAAGGCGGTTTGACTTCTTTTCTTTTGGAGTTTTTTGTTCGACATTTGAGGATTTACGAATCTATTGACATGACTAAGTTTAGGGCATGGCTTTGATACCATGTTAGACGAACACGACTCTCCACAATGATATGATATGCTCCACTTTGAGCATAAGATGACTTTACTTTGGGCTCCACAAAAGGTCTCACCTCAATGGAGAGAGTATTCTTTGGTTATAAACTCATGATCATTTCCTAAATTAGCGGATGTGATATTTTCATCATCCAACACAGTCGATGAATGCTCTGTTTTTCCTGAATTTGTGCGTCCAATTCGCCATTGCTGAAGCTATGACATGTTCCAGTTTGTGGTGGATTTTTTTGCTCGTGACATGTTTGATAAAATGCCATGAAGAACTGTGGAAATTAAATAAAAGATAAAATTGCAACATTTATCTTAGTTTAGGCTTCCATAACCCATGACAAGCACAAAGACCAAAGAAACACGAATCAAATGAGGCTAAAAAATCCAAAACGGTGTAAAACGAGCTAAACGTGAAGAGAGTTGAGGAACCAACCAAGAGAAAAGAAGAGAAATTGGGTCGAAGTGGTCGGCCTAAAATGAAGTTTGTGCCCATTGTCACCGCTACATTTTTCACCTGACTATACATACGGTTACAACCTACTTTTTTCTTAGTACGGTTTATCTCTTGGCCTGTGTGGTCTTAGTCTCGTCCATTCAATTCTCTTTTGTCTTTTTTAGAGAGATAAGATAAGTACGATTATGTCTAATTTAGATTGATTGGGTTGATGATTCGAGCAACTTGAATAGAGTTTATAACTTATCTACCTACCATAACACATTACTGACATCGATTACAAATGTTAAATATGCTTAATTTTTTTTAAAATTAGGATTGAATTGGATTATAACTCTATTTTCGAGTTCTTAGACACAGATACTACACTTTCCAAGCATTAATACAGATACTTGGGCCCGTACCAGCCCAATATTATGGGCTTTTAAACAGCAATAATCCACATCGACTCGAGACTGAAGAGGCCCAAATATTATGCTATAAATAGCCCCGATTACATCCGTTCTTCCTCGTTGTAATGAAAGGGAATTCCTAAGCCCTAATTTGCCGAGTCGCATATCTTCGACGGTTTCGCCTCACTTCGCTATTGACGCCGCCATCTCATTCTTTTGTTTTGTTTGATTCTCACTTCTTTATGCTAAACGTCGATACAGCGATGATGATTATTGCTTTATTTCTGACACCTCTTGTATGAGAAGTGCGTTCTGGAAAAGATCGCTCTTCTTTGAGCAGATTCAGCAACTTTCTGAGCCATTTTTGTGTTAATAAGAGTCTTTCTGCTTTTAAGTTCTGAAGTATCTGCAGATATACTATTTTCTCTCATTTCAGAACGTCGGATCTTGAATTTTTAAAGAGTTTTCATGTAATCTTCCATGCGCCGACTGTCATTGTTGCGTTAACTTGCAAGACTGTGGCGGAGCCTGTATTCTCCTACTGCTTTCTTGTTTTCCGAGTATGCTGGTCGACGGCTGGGATTATATTGTATTTTGAGATTGAAAATATCTTCGATTAGACTTTTTAAACAAAAAATGCCTTCAACAAATATTTCAAAAAGAATATTCGTCGTAATTTTGTGTTTGAACTCTGTTTTTTAGATTTAATCATTACGAAATCCTTTGCTCAACGTAATATTTCAACATTTGATTTAAGTGAATTTGTTGGTTTTAGTTTTTTGTAAATTTTTTTGTTATTTGTTCTATTGGAAGATAATAGTTATTATGTATTCCAGATTTTATATTGTACTAATTCCTGTTTATTATTTTTGAATTAATTCATTTTGTAAATATATCAATTGTAATTTAAGTCGGTAGTCTTTGTTTGAACATGTAGAAATTATGGTGAATTTATATTATATTTGTAGTTATAAAATATTATAGACGTATTTTTTTCAGTAGAAAGTATACTAGAAAATATAAATTGTACATTAAAAAGTCGATAAATTTGGATGGATGACAGTGGATATTTATGTGGAGAATAGGTGGTGGTTGACTATATGAAAATTGATTGCTGAAACCATGAAAAATGTGGGAAAAAGAAAAACAAAATCATTAGAAAAATAAAACGTGAAAAATAAGTGATGTTGAAAAAGCATGGTGTGTAATAAAAATAAAAATCGATAATTCTCAATGGTTTCTTTCTCCTAAATTTTCAATCCATTTTTTATTTGATATCCAACATAATTTTTGATCTTTGGTCAATTTTTTTTTTTTTTTTTATGTATATTTAAATTTTTATGATTTTGAGTAAGACATAAATTTGTGGAGATTAGATGAATGTTGATGAGTTCGATTGGAGTCTCTAGCTTGAATGTTTCCCAGATTCACCGACATTGTCCTCTATAGATATTTTTTTGGACTTCCTTTCAATGTAATTTTGTAACAACTTAGAGGTCCTTTTTGGGTTTTTCCTTTTAGACTTCTTCTCAATTAATATTGGACATCATAATCCACTCTCTTTTGAGGTCCAATGTTTTTACTAGTACTTATTCCTTCCTCCAATTGATGGGAATGCTCCCAAATCCACTTCTTTTGAGCTCAGCATCCTTATGACACACCGCTTCGTGTCTACTTCTCTTTGGTGGATCAGTAAGGGTTGGCACATCATCTGGTGATATTATTTATAACGACCCAAATTCATCGCTAGCAGATATTGTCTTTTTTGAGCTTTCTCTCAGATCCACCGCTCTGGGCTTTCTCTCAGATCCACCGCTCTGGGCTTTCTCTCAGATCCACCGCTCTGGGCTTTCTCTCAGATCCACCGCTCTGGGCTTTCTCTTAGATCCATCGCTAGCAGATAACGTCCTCTTTGGGCTTTTTCTCAGATCCACCGCGAGCAGATAACGTCCTCTTTGGGCTTTTTCTCAGATCCACCGCGAGCAAATAACGTCCTCTTTGGGCTTTTTCTCAGATCCACCGCGAGCAAATGCTGTCCTCTTTGGGCTTTTTCTCAGATCCACCGCGAGCAAATGCTGTCCTCCTTGAGCTTTCCCTCAGATCCACTGCGAGCAGATGCTCTTTCCTTTTCAAGGCTTTAAAACGCATTTGTTAGGGAAATGCTTCCACACTGATTTGTTCTCCTCCGAGACATCACAAATTTTGTATTTGGGAATACTCTTTTGCTCGTGGGATACATTTTGAAACATTTTAGTCAAGACATGATTTTGGTAACATATCTTATATCTTATTCTCTCATGTTGATACAAAGGCAACATGACCCTTGGGACAACTTTTTTAACATTACGCTAATATATATACATATAAACCTAGCTGAAAAGAAATAATATAAATTCTTAATAATAATAATAATAATAAAAAATCAGATATATGATAAGCTAACCATATTTTTTAAATTTATAGAAAACAATGAATGAAAAACTAACTATAAACTAATACAAATTTAAAATTTTATTGAAATTAATAGACTAAGTAGACGTGTTTTTTTTAGATCTGATCTCTATATAAGCCATTCATCTCCTCCTTCGCTCTGAAACTCACCACTTTCGTCACAAACAAACTCTGAAAAGTAGAAAACGCCATGTCTCTGCAACTGCAAGAAGGAGAAGAAGAAGAAGATTTTGGATTGTGTCCGAGCTTCAACTGTTACTCCACCGGAACTGTCGCTGACGCCGTCCGAAGAGCTGGCGGCGAGTTCTCCGGCGGCTGCTTTCACTTCGATTTCGATCGATCGCTGTCACTGAACAGAGCAGAGGAGAATAACGACGACGATTTCGAATTCGTCTCGCTCCAGAAATCCAGCGATTGCGATGTACTTCGAGGCGCTTTGATAGCTCCTGTGTTTCCGGTTTTCAATTCGGAACTTCTGTTTGAGGAATGTCAGTTTGAGGGAGCGGAAATGGATGAACGAGATTTGGTAACCGTGAAGCCGATTCGAATTCCTTTGGAGAAGCTTATGATCAGAGAGCGTAATGACGATCCGCCGTCGCCTTCGTCGTCCTCGTCGTCATCGTCAGTGGACGAACTGGAAGGAGTTCCATCCGGAACTTACTCCGTCTGGAAACCTAAATCGATCGGAACGCCAAATCTGGCTTGCAAGAAAAGCCGATCCACCGGATCGTCGTCGACAAAGCGTTGGGGAATCCGAGACCTTCTACGACGAAGCCACAGCGACGGAAAGCGCTCCTACGTCTCATTCACGCCGTCTTCGAACTCAACGAAGAGAGAAAAAGGAATCGGAATCAAGTCAGAGACGAAATCCTCGACGGAGCTGAAGGAGAAGAAGGTTCAGTCCGGCGAGGCAAACATCGGCGAGCATTCAAGAAGCCGGAGAGCCGGTGGAGATCAGAAGAGGATTTTCTCTGCATTCGAATCGTTCTACGTCAGGAATCGTGCGTTGAAAGAAGAAGGTAAGAGAAAATCGTATCTCCCTTACAAGCCTGATCTGGTTGGTTGTTGGAGGAACGTTAGTGGATTGGGCAGAGCCAGTCCGTTATGGAGCATTTAATTTTCGTTGCATTTTCAAAAGCTCTGATCATGAGAGGTTCATTCAAAATCTTTGTAGAATCATCAAACTGTTTATGTTTAGAATTTAGATCTGTAAAAAGGAAACATAAAGATGATCGATGAACAAGTTCTTCATTCATCTTTGAACAAAAACTGTTCTTATATGCATTATACAAAGAGATTGTTATTCAATATGATTATGGAATTCCATGAATTTTGATGGAAATTAGGATGAATTCTCCCTTAAATTCATATATATTTTTGTTGCAATCTAGAGGGTACAAGTTTGTCGTTCTTTGTTCATTTTTCTCGTTCTTTTACAAAGTTTCTTTTCAATCTTCGAACTTTTTTATTCACTCCCTAACTACATCAAATCAACATTTTCTTAGTTCAACAACACGTGGATAAAAAAATTTAAATCTTTAACATCTTGATCGAAGATATATGTGACACTCGAGTATACATGAACGATTCAATACCATATTTGAATGAAAATGATCATAATAATATAAAATTATGGTTAAAAAAGATTTAAAAGAACAAATAGTTACTACCGATACTAACAAAGTGCACTCATATTAGAACATTGTAATGTCCCACGTTGGTTGGGGAGAACAAAAACACCATTTACAAGGGTGTGGAAACCTTCTCCTAATAGAAGCGTTTTAAAGCCTTGAGGGGAAGCCCGAAAGGGAAAGCTCAAAAATGACAATATTTGCTAGCGGTGGATTTGAACAGTTACAAATGGTATCAGAGCCATACACTGGATTATATGCCAGTGAAGAGGTTGTTCCCCGAAGGGGGGTAGACACGAGATAGTGTGCCAGTAAGGACGCTGGACCCGAAAGAGGGGTGGATTGTAACGTCCCACATTGGTTGGGGAGGAGAACAAAAACACCCTTTATAGGGTGTGGAAACCTTCCCCTAGCAGACGCGTTTTAAAGCCTTGAGGGGAAGCTCAAAAGGGAAAACAAAGAGGCTGTTCTTTGAAGGGGGTGGACACGAGACGGTGTGGCAGACTATATGCCAGCGAGGAGGCTGTTCCCTAAAGGGGGTAGACTCGAGACAGTGTACCAATAAGGATGCTGGACCCTAAAAGGGGTGGATTTGGCGGGGTCCCACGTGAATTGGAGAAAGGAACGAATGCTAGCGAGAACAAAAATACCCTTTATAAGGGTGTGGAAACCTTCCCCTAGCAAACGGGTATGGAACGTTACAAACATACTAAAAAAAACTCGTCCGAAAACAATGAAATGTTCGGTAGACAAACGAAAATGGGAACAAAAAGTGGCTTTTGGAACAAGTAATGGATTACATTTTTTACCTAGAAAGCAACTCCTCCAAGCACTCGCTGGTTTAAAGTTGTGATTTGGGCACATACATAGCCATTGTTCTACGTTAGTCAAGGAATGAATGAGGAGAGAGTGGCGTGGGAGGAAGGATTTGGATTTGGATTTTGATTTGGAGTGTTCCTTTTTGAAGCCAAGTGGAGTGGAAAATGGAAGAAAATGGGGAAATAATAATAATTATAAGACACATAATTATGATCTCTCCATACCCAATTCATAGTGCCCTGATTTGATGCCAGATGGGGAAAACACAATCATCATATATCCCATTTCATCCTCCTTTTCTTTTGTTTTTTTCTTTTTTTTTTATTTACAATTTTACCCCTTTCTCTCTCGACGTCTCCTCGACTCTTAAAACGAGGACGGTGAGAATCCCACATTGGCCATTGGTTGGGGAAGAGAACGAAACACCTTTTATAAGAGTGTGAAAACCTTTTCCTAGCATACGTGTTTTAAAGCATTGAAAAGAGAAAGCCCAATGAGGACAAACTTGTCCCTAGCCGACGTGTTTTAAAGTCTTGAAAAGAGAAACCCCAAAGAAGACAATATTTGCTAGCGTGAGTTTGGACTCTTAAGACGAGGACTAAGAGTGTAACTAAATGTAAGGACGTTGTAAAGTTTGGCTTGAAATAAAGCTTTTAGGGTAGTGCTCTTTTAATGGGCTTTTCGAGACTCACCTTCTGTGAGGGAGTCTCGGATGTAACTTCGAGATCAAATTCAATGACATCTAATCTTGTTTTTTGGACTGAGTGGAAAAGGGGTTTTTGTTGTTTATAATAGTCACTCATAATTTAGACCTTTTTCGAATCTTGTTAAAAAAGTTTAGAGGTTAATGCAGCGAAGCTAGGTGGTGTTATTATCGCGGGGAAGGATTGACTTTTGCTCCGAGTATTTCTATTGTTGATATGAACCTCACTAATGATTTTGTTTTTCAGAATTTTAGTAACGGATATTCAGTAGGGAACGATGCTCCTTCTCATAATCGTTTACCAATTGAGATTGGTCTATAACCCCCGAGTTTGTAGCTCACATGCACCTCTTGTCTCTCCGCCTCTGTAAACTTCATCATCGTCGCTCTCTAGTACCTGTTATCAATGTCATTGCTGATCATTATATGCAATTTGTCCTCAAGTTGCACAACCATCTCTCTCTCTCTCTCTCAAGTGTTGGTTGCCATCGTTGCTACTCACGTTCATCACCATTGTCTACTTGTTACTCAATGTCATCATTTCTAAAGTATTGAACTACCCGATAACCTAACCGAACCAAACTCAACTTAACCTGACTCGTGCAACCCCGAAAACTTGCTAGAACAAACACAAGTTCGTTTCTATGTATAAAAAGCATTATTTAGCATAACTAATGTTAGTATATTTGTTATGAAATGTCACATACACATATTCAACAAAAATGTTACAAGTAAGAACCTCAAACTTGTCACAAAGATCCAATCTCAAAAATCATCAATCAGAAACTACGCATAACCAAGAACAGAACAACCATGAAACCTGTTCATGAAGCATTCTTGGACCTTCATTTCACAAATGGCACTCCAGACGGTACCCGTCTCGCATACTCCTCGTACTCGTGGCCAAAAAACTGTCTCAAGAAGTACTCTTCATACGGAATTCGTTCAGCAAAGAAGTGCCAAACAACAATGGCAAATGCAACGGTCGATATGGGGTTACACAGCATGATTTGAGTTCCCACCGCCCACACGAGAAAACCGTTGTATCCAGGATGACGAACAAATCTATAAACTCCATGAGTGACCAGCTTGTGATGGTCCTCATGATAGACCTTAATCAGATGCGTGAAAGACCGACCTGCGGTTATGATCGCCAGTTTACGTACGATTTCTCCGACGACAACCATGGCTAGGCCTATATGACTAACCCACCAGTATTCCTTAAGATTGGGACACACCAAAACTTCAAGAAAGTACTCTAAGAAAGATAAGATCATGGCTAAGAGGTAGTTTTTGCTTATCAAAAGGGACTTTAGAGTAACATTTTGTCTCCCATGAATTCCAACGGCTAAGATGTATTCAGAACCATGAAAGAAGATAATTGCAAAGATCATTTGAGACAATTGTCTGCATGCTGTGTAACTGAAAATTTCTGTCATTTTTTTTGTCCACCAAAGATATCAGCTAAGGTTTCTTCACAAACCGAAAAACGAATTCGAAAGTATTTGGCTACGACACGAAAACTTGGAGGTATACTAAGATTTTAGTACAGACCTGAAAATGATATCTCCAATTCAGAAAAATTCTTGAGTAAAAAACCCTGAAGATCTTTTAAGAATAACATCTGCAAAAGAAGAATATGAACAATGAAAACATGTTTGTGTGGCAGAACATCAGGGAAGAAATTTAGTGTATTCTCAGAGGATACAGTCTATGCTAGGCAAACAGCTCAAGCCCACCGACCGTTAGTAGATATTATCCTCTTTGGGGTTTTCCTTTCGAGCTTTCTCTTAAAGTTTTAAAACGCGTCTATTAGAGAGAGGTTTCCACACCCTTTCTAAGGAATGTTTCGTTCTCCTCTCCAACCGATGTGGGATCTCATAATTCACCCCTCTTGGGGCCCAACGTTACAAATGGTATCAAACCCAGACACTGGGTGGTGTATCAGCGAGGATGTTGAGCCCCTAAGGGGAGTGGTTTGTTAGATCCCACATTGGTTGGAGAGGAGAATGAAGCATTTCTTTTAAAGGTGTGGAAACCTCTCCCTCGTAGACACGTTTTGGCATCAATATCTACTAGGCCAAGCCCACTGCTTGTACATATTGTCCTCTTTGAGCTTTCCCTTTCGGGCTTCCCATCAAGGTTTTTAAAACGCGTTTGTTAGGGAGAGAGGTTTTCACACCCTTATAAAGAATGTCCCGTTCTCCTCTCCAACCGATGTGGGATCTCACAAAAAAAATATCAAAAGAAATACAGAATTTGATACCTAATCAATCTAGACAAACTAAAACTAACAGAAACCCTACTAAGGATGGTAGTGCAGTATAATACAATGGTATCATCAGTTAGATGAACACAATTCACTCTCTACAATGGTACGATATTGTCCACTTTGATCATAAGCTCTAATGTCTTTGCTTTGGGCTTCCCCAAAAGGCCTCATACCAAGTATTCTTTGATTATAAACCCATAATCATTCCCTAAATTAGCCGACGTGGGACTTTTATCCAACAGTTTCAACTTTCAATACACAAACAGAATCTCAAGTTTCCATTCTATCAACAAAGAATTATACAGATTTCTACCTAGAACACTAAAAGAATGTATGTACTTACCCTTTAAATGACAAACTTCCCATTATCAAAGCTAAGAAAATGAGCTTTTCTCTCTTAAATAAACTAGACTTTCAATCAAACTCATTCACAGAGATGCCAAATCACTTTTCAGTCAAGCAAATTAACAAACACCTTAAAGGCCAATCTAAAAATAATCCGAGAAACCCAGATAGAAAAACATGGAAAACAAATCAAAGAACCAATCAGTAAGTAAAACGCGTAAAAGCTAAAAGGGGCTTACCAGAAAAGTGAAGCAGCGCAAAATCCGTAAAGAAATTCCTTACGAGCTCACGGTGACTGCAGAGATCCAAGCGGTGGGTGCGGACGCCGGGAGAGGGAGATGCGACGGCCGACGTCCAAGTTGAAAGAGTGAAAAAGGGCTGAGAGACGAGGCTGAAAGAAATGAAAACTGAGAAATCAGGCGTCCGTTCGAGCTAATGAAAACCAAGGATCGAACCGGTTCACCATAAACCCTTCCTCTTGCGTCTTCGGTTCTTTTTCGGTCCATTAGGATTACATGTTTTTCTGTGAAATACGCTTTAATTTATATATATTCTTTAATTTAATGGAATACTTTCTATTAACTAAATTTAATAAAGTATTAAATTATTCAACCTTTTTTAAAAAATCATTAATCTCAATAAAAATTAATTAATTTTAATTTTAATTTAATATTCAAGTTAAACACAAAAATCATAAATCTGTATAAAAAAAAATCATAAAGGATATTTAATTTTTTTAAAATCTAGATAATTATTTTTCAAAAAATAAAAATATCTCATAAATTATGAATTTTTTTAAATCATAATTCCCTTAGTTATATCTTTAATTAATTAAAAATATTTTAAAACTAATAATTAAAGTTTTTTTATATATAAACCAATAAAATTTAGAGTTTTAATTAATTTAATCTTGAAAATTTACCTTTTTTTTTCTAGGTATGATTTTTTTATTATTATTATTTAGCTAAATATTAAAAAACAAAGTAATTTTTAAAAAACTAAATTATTATTAAGAAAATTATAAATTGATTTTTTTTTCCTAAATAAATATCCTCGTGTCGTGGGACCCACCTAAGTCCTCCACGTGAGCCGTAGGGCTGTCAGTGTCAGAGAGCTCTTTTTTCTTCCCTCGTTTAACAATAATAATAATAATAATAAAATATAAAATATAAATTAATTTTACAAAACGTCGACTTCGCGAAGCCGGTTCGAATCTCTATATATAGTAATTGTAAATATTTTTTTTTGATATTTTAGGCGTAAGAACGAGAGGATTCTGAGTTCGAAAATGGCGGTTCTGCCTCTGCAGCAGCTTCCTTGTGTGAGGACTATTGACAGTTCGTCTTCGCCATTGTTGAGAGGAGGTAAATCGTCGTTGTTTTGGGGAAGACATTTGCGCTTTGGAATTGGAGGTATTAGGGATGGTCCGGGAGTGAAAGCTGGATTCAATGGTCGAGGTTTTGAGGTTTTCGCCATGTCGGATGGCTCTTCTTCTTCGTATAAGATGAATCTCAATGAGTACTTGGTTACTCTCCAGAAACCGCTCGGCATTCGGTTCGCGATTTCCGTCGATGGAAGAATCTTCGTGCACTCGCTTAAGAAAGGGGTATTTTAAGTTCTCTCCATTTTAAATTTTGGTTCTGGTGTGTCGTCTGTGGTGCGCTTGCTTGGAGTATCATATGTAGATTGAGTTGTGTGTACGGTTTCTCTTATGATGTTTGTGAATGTTTGATTAATCCACCAAAGTTATCTCATTCATAATCAAATAACTTATTCATAATCAAATAAATTAGAAGGATATGGAAGTAGTAATAAATGGAAATAACAATAAATGAAAGATACCTATGATAATAATAAAATATCAAATATAATATATGTGGTAAACTATAATTTATTACTAAATATCCTTAACAGTGTTCCTTTGAAGTCATGGTTGGAATTGAAATGTTGGGAGAAAATGATACGAGTTTTGTATTCCTCTGTCGCCAGAGGTGATTAATAGGGATAGATTGACAGTTAATACAACGGAGAATTTAGTTTCAAAATCAGAATTGTACCAGATTTAGATCTCTAAAAATTACCTCAAAGTCTGTTGTACTAGGACGGATATGCTGTGTAATTGTATTTTCTGGTTTAATTTATGTAACTAAACTCTTTGAATGCCTTGATGTTTGTATAACCTGTATCCGAATGATGCCTCAATGATTCAACCAGATATTTGACTGCAAGAAACTTGATCTTTATAGGGTAATGCTGAGAAGTCGAGAATAATCATGGTGGGGGACACTTTAAAGAAGGCGAGCGATTCTTCTGGCGTCAAGCTCGTTGAGATCAAAGACTTTGGAGATACACAGTATGCACTATTCACTTGACGTAGAGTCTACAAGAATTGGGTGTATATTCCCTTTCTAAGTTATTAAATATTTGATTTAGAATTATGGAAATGCAAAACTTGTGTGTGTTAGTCTTAGAAGTAAATCGACTTTTCTATGATTTTCTTTTCGAGATTTTTCCCATTCATCATTTTTATGTTTGTTTTATTTTCAGTATTTGGTTTCTTCAGGATGATGCTGAAGGAGAAAGCAGGGTCTTTTAGCCTGGTTCTTGAAAGACCTTTCACTCCTTTTCCGATTCAACATCTTCTGCTTTCAAATGATTTAGATATTTTATTTAATCGAGGTCGAGTACCTATTGCTACTTGGAAGAAAGAAGTTTTGGCTGTACAAACATCTGATGCAAACTGTGGGAATTCTGGCTTTGCAACTTTCTCCTCTAAGTTCTCAACATCATTAGGTTGGAAACTTCTAAATAATCAAAATGGAGATGTTAAATCACCCATGCAGAGAAACATTCTCACGCCTCAGATCAGCCAGGTTGTTTGTATATTTACTGAAGAGGATCCTGGAGAAGGAGAATGGGCTCATGGGAGCTTTCCCATAGACGAATATGTCAAGGCATTAGAACGGTCTAGAGGGGAGCTATATTATGATCACTCTCGTGGTATGAGCTATAGTAAGGTGGGTTTTCATTACTTATATAGTACCGTTACAGCTTGCTTAGAAATTCAACGTATTTGAGTCAAGAATTCATTAATACACTGAGAGCTCAAACTTTTTTTTGTCTGTTCATAACTCATACCATAGCATGGAGCTAACTTTCTTGACTAAATGTGCTGTGGTGATAGATCACAGAGCAAATTTATGTGGGGTCATGTTTACAGACTGAAGCAGATGTTGAGGCTTTGTCAAATAATGTGGTTAGTGCCTTTTCAATGTCTTTTTTTTTTTTTTTTTCTCTTTTAAATTGATGTACTACGATCATGCATGCTTAGAGGTCCATGTTGCTGATAGTAGCCATTAGGCACCTTTTTATTGTAGTTCAGTACTTTTTAGCTGTATTGCAGGATGGTCTTCCAGCATTATTCTCAAGAATTTGGGGAAAAGTTGTGATTTAAATCAAGCTCTGCACTAAGTAGTAAAGATATGCTATCATAATCTACCTTGTTAGACGAACACGACTCTCCACAATGGTATGATATTGTCCACTTTGAGCGTAAGCTCTCATGGCTTTGCTTTGGGCTTCCCAAAAGGCCTCACACCAATGGAGAGTGTATTCTTAGATTATAAACCCATGACCATTCCCTAAATTAACCGATGTGGGACTTTCATCATCCAACACCTCCCCTCGAACAAAGCACGCCTCTCCTTAATCGAGGCTCGACTCCTTTGGAGTCTTAGTCATTTTTGACTGCCTTCGTACCTTCGAGGAGGCTTGACTCCTTTTTTCTTTTTGGAGTCCTTTGTTCGACATTCGAGGATTTGCCAATCTATTGGCACGGCTAAGTTTTAGGGCATGGCTCTGATACCATGTTAGACGAACACGACTCTCCACAATGGTATGATATTGTCCACTTTGAGCGTAAGCTCTCATGGCTTTGCTTTGGGCTTCCCAAAAGGCCTCACACCAATGGAGAGTGTATTCTTAGATTATAAACCCATGACCATTCCCTAAATTAACCGATGTGGGACTTTCATCATCCAACATACCTAAGTTTACAGACAAGATGATAAATTTTCAACTTATAGTACCAAAGTGGATGTTACTCTAGATTTTATGAGGGATAGCAATATTTGAATATTTGCAGCTTTTCAATATAATCGACGTTCTGAATGAACAATGTGAATATGTGATAAACTATGAGTCACCAATGTACCCTGAGTAACAATCATTGCAGAGTCACAATTGGTTCGATTTGAATCAAACCGAGACTTATTTTTTGGGTTTTCATTGTTCTGTGTCTTGTCTATATTGGGTCCTGTACAATTAGGCCAAGTTTTTGAAGCATGCCCTTATTGTATCTTGGATGCAATCTGATTTTTGTTCTGTCTACTAGGTTTTGAAAATGTTGAAGCTGACATTTGTCATCTGTCTTCTGTTTTAAATTTTCTGTTCCTGGTGTTCTTCTGCACAGTTCTTAGTCCATCTTGGTTAGTCCTTTTTTGAACATTTTCTACAGGGAATCACCGCAGTTCTGAATTTTCAAAGTGCAACTGAGGCAGAAAACTGGGGGATTAGCTCCAAGTTAATCAATGAGTCGTGCCAAAAATATGATATTCTCATGATCAACTATCCTATTAGGTGAGCAAAAACTTTGTACCATATGCTGTAAATTTGATCTCTCAAGAATGTTGTTGATTGAAAAATTGATGCATTATGATCGCAATTGTGAAGTTTCTGAATTTGAATTTTATTGGTCTTGCTAAATGAATTCCTTTTATTCAGAGATGAAATTATAGCCTTTTATTTTTGAAATTCTCTTTAATTAATGTTAACCATCTTGTTCATTTACCCGTCCCTAGATGTGATTATGCTACTTTGTGAAGCCCATAACGAGAAATAAAAAAATGGGTATTGTGAATTTCTCATGCTAAGGGCCATTATGTTGATCCCATAATCTTGTAATAGCATGACCGATTTATATAATTTCTTTTTCTTCAGGGAAGGAGATTCTTATGATACGAGGAAAAAACTACCATTTTGTGTGGGCCTACTTCTACGACTGTTAAAAAAGAACCATCGAGTTTTTGTAACTTGTACCACCGGTTTTGATCGAGCTCCAGCAAGTGTGATTGCATATCTACACTGGATGACAGATACTTCTCTTCATGCAGCTTATAATTTTATCACCAGTTTGCATTCCTGCAAACCTGACAGGTTTTCCTCAATACCACCTGCATAGTCATGTAGGAGTCGAGCACATCATAATTCAGTTGAATAGAATGACATTTCATATACATTGGAAGAACTAACGTGATTTCCCTTCGCTAATTTAGAAGTTGCATAATTTATACACCTATCTAGAAGCCGAGAAAATCAAAGACTATTCTTGTAAATGGCTGCTCATGGTTTGCATATCAGATAATGTAGTAAATATCCTTATTATACTAGCAAGAATAACTTCATTAATACAAAAATTCAGTAATACAAATGTTTTTAGGTAGAATTTATTCTTCAGTAATACAAATTTTTTTAGGTAGAATTCATTTAGGTTTAAAGTAGACAATATCATATCCTCGATACATGTTATCGAGGGACATGTTGCCATGTGTTGAGGACTTTACTTTTTTCATGTTCTCACTTATTAACTCTTCCCCACTCCTTCCAATGTTTTTGCTGGTCTGGACCAGAGTTAAATGTACATGATGCATATCCATCGCAATACATATTTCCTCTGCTATGATTTAAATTACATTCTTCAAATCTTTTTGCAGGCCAGCAATTGCTTGGGCTACCTGGGATCTCATAGCAATGGTGGAACATGGAAGGCACGATGGACCTCCCACTCACGCCGTTACTTTTGTATGGAATGGTCAAGAGGTAATTGTGGAATCTGTCTGCATATCTTTACCAATCTTCTTGTTATTCTATTTTATGAAGAAAATTATCTCCACTTTTTGTTCGGTACAGGGGGAGGATGTAAATTTGGTGGGAGATTTTACTGGTAACTGGAAAGAACCGGTCAAGGCTAGTCACAAGGGTGGGCCAAGATATGAAGTAGAAATGAAACTTCCTCAAGGGAAGTAAGTATAAGAACATTGTCTATAGTATTTAAAATACAAGCTTCTACGTCAATTTACCAGATGCATCTTTGTTGATAATCTTATTTTAAAATTTTATCCATTGCAATTTTACCATCACTCAGTGATGTAATAAATTCCACTCGAAATATCTGCTCCAATCTTTATTCTTCAAATGTATTGACCCCTTGCCCTTGAATGATAGAAGAACTACTAAGATTTTCTTAGATAGCAGTCGTATCTATGATCAATCAATAGGTCTGCGGATCTATTATTCTATACGATGAATCCCCATCTCATAGTACCACCATGACACCAATTCTCAACAATGTTGTTTGAATTTTATTTTTCTCCTGAGTGATTTAATTTTATTTTCCTAGGATTTAGCCATCCTCCTAAAAGGATTGCCAACTTGAACCTAATTCAATTTTAGGATATTATAACTTCTCTTGTGGGTTGAAAGGTGGAATATGCCACTTAACTTGAGAGAAAAAAAACTTGAAAAATTATTTCTCTGACCACTTACATGCTAACATTATGGTAAAAGTGGGCCCTGCCTAACGTGTTATAGGCCTTACAAAATGCAGCCAGAGGGGGTGACTTATAGCATCTGACTAGCTCATGCTTAACATCATCTATTTACATCACTTGGACTCAGTGATTCATGACGAGCCTTTTCCTAGCTTAAGTAAGCCTGATTAACTGCCTCTCTTTATCATCAGGCTATCTGTATTTTGTTTGCTCGAAGGAACAAAATTTACACAATCATTTTGAAATATAAAATTTGTAAACATAATTTGCATTTGCTTTGTTATTTGTTGCTGACTGAACATTCTGCCCTCCATGATATTGAAACTTCGAAGTTGGAACTGTCATCGTTCCTCGGCTCCCTGCAGCTCCAGCCGCTCGCTGTAATAGCTTGCTGGAGTGCAAGCGGCTGAGCCAGAGTGGGCGTGGCTCAACCACACATTTTGCTCAATCGTATAGTTGCAATAGCCTGAAAACTAACTGCTAATGAAGGATTGAAAGGAAAAATAGTATTAATATTGATTTTTTATGGGCTTTAGGTATTACTACAAGTACATCACAAATGGTCAGTGGAGGCATTCAACAGCTTCGCCTGCTGAAAGGGATGATAGGGGGAATGTCAACAATGTTATAGTCATTGGCGACACTGCCAGTGTCAGGCCTTCAGTTCAACCGCAAAAAAAAGTAAGCTTCTTCTCAAGTTTTAAAATGAGTTCTTAATGTTTGAGCGTCTTTATAATTTAGTCCTTCATGTTTTAACATTTTTCAGTTTAGTTCTCATTAAATGTGAATGTTAAAATTGCATGGTAATAAACTTGCATGATATAAAGTCAGAGTGAATTGGTAGTAATTCAGGTAAGGAAAAAGGACATCTAATAAGTTCCTAATGTTTGAGCGTCTTGCATATCTTTTTTAATATTGTCGATTCACTAAGTATAAGACGATGTTAGCTTATCATCACCCGAATTTAACATTCACCAATGCACACCGGCACTAGCAATTCAGGAAAGGAAAAAGGACATCGAAGAGAACGAATCTTATTCAAGTTCCTAATGTTTGAGCATCTTGCATATCTTTTTTCTATTCACCAAGTATAAGATGATATTAGCTTATCATCACTCAAATTTAACATTCTCGAATGTACACGAGTACTAATGAAATGTTCTAAATCATAGAGACTAAATTAAAACGAATATCGATGTATTTAGCTTAAAAGTGTTGATTTCTTTTATTCACCCTCTTAAAACTTGGTCTGGATCTGATATAATTGATTTTCGTTTTTGAAGGATGCAAATATTGTGAAGGTAATTGAAAGACCACTTACAGAAAATGAGAGGTTTATGTTGGCGAAAGCGGCTCGTTGTGTTGCATTTTCGGTATGTCCAATTAGACTAACTCCCAAGTAATTTGGACTTTGGACATAATTTGCAAAGCTATATATATATATATATAGCAAAATTTACAATATTTTGTATCTTAGTTTTAATCCTAAAGTACAGACGAATAAACATAAATGAATATTCCTTGTGATATAGAGACACTATTTAATTAAGTGTTTTGAACGTTTATCAAATAGATAAATGATTTGATGATAAATTAGCATACTAATTGAGATAATGCAAATGACTAAAATACCCACTATACCAAATTGGATAAACAGGTTATGTAGAGTACGGAAGATTTGAGCCTATAATTTTGAGAGAAGGATTACGTGTCAATATGATATGAAAGGAGCCGTTTTCATTGTTACTGTACTGTGGTTAAAATTAAGTGTGCCTATCTAGGACTAGATCTTGGTACCAGTTCGTAACAATCAATGTCGAATTGTGAACCTATTAATGAAGCGAATTCAATGAAGCAACAACTGGTACCATATAGAAGCGGCCATAAACGGGAGTTTTTGACCAATTTGAAAGATCATTTAGTTGAAATAATTTGTGAAGTTTCGGTTGTTCGATCGAGTAAGGGAAACTCCTTTTCTTTTCGCCATGCATAAACTAAACTAACAATTAGGATGAGTCCAATTTTCTCTAATATTATATAATCAAATGAACCTGTGAAATTATTTGAGTTTAACATGTTGCTTAACCAATTGAGTCTTTCATTGGGTGTTTGATGAGACTAAAGTCGAACCTAATTGTTGAGCTTGAGGAGAGTGATCGGTAGCAATTTCTCATTATTTTTTTATTAATAAAAACTAAATGTTTAAAACCCTATAAATAAAAATCATGGTTATTATTCACAAAATATTTAAACCATGGACAAATTTTGATGTAATAATGTCAATAAGAGCATATAAGAAAAAGAAAAAAACAAAAATCCCCTCATTTTGGCTTCCACGCTCGGTCCGACACGTCGAAAAAAGGTCGAAACTATGTCAAGAAAATGTCGACATTTAAAGTAATTCCTTTCTTCGCCATTTTCTGTCCCAATCTTCTACATATTAGCTTCAATTTTCTCTCCTTCCCCCGCCCCTCTCTCTCTACTTACAGACATTAACGAATAAACGCCTGCGCCATGGACGACGGTGGCTTCACCTTCATTCCGCCGCTTTCTTGCCGGACAAGGCCCCCTTCGCCGCTATGCCCCCCCCCCCCCCCCCCCCCCCCCCCCCCCCCCCCCCCCCCCCCCCCCCCCCCCCCCCCC
>NW_019272027.1:3539593-3540928 GCF_002738345.1 Cucurbita maxima
CCCCCCCCCCCCCGCCGGCACCGGAATTGCCCAATCTCAGAGTGGAGAAAGAGTTTTTCCGATCGGGTTGCCGCAGAGCCCAATCTCTATGGCGCGTTAGGGCTCTGTTTGTTTGGGCCTAATTAAATGGGCTTCTCCCATGGCCCAATTCAAACCCAATAATGTCTCGGCCCATTTTCCAGGTAAGCACTTTTTTAATGTTTTTATATTATTTTTAAAAAAAAAATCAAAATTTATAATGCTTTATTATTTTCTTTCATTCCTCTCTAATCATACAAATAATTATTTTTTTATCTTAGAAAAAATAATCGATATCTTATTTACTCAACTATAAACTTTTATTAGTTTATATATTATTTTATTTTACATTACGAGAAACAACAAAATAGAGTAGCATTTATCGTAGAACCAAATTCTTTTTCGAGAAAGCTCGGGAGTGGTTGGATTTTGAACCTACCGCGAAAGTGAGAGAAGATAGGAGGGATGTTAAGAATGGGCCACGTGTCATTATGGATTACCATTGGATTCCCTTTTGAGGATAAAGTTGAGAGGTCAAAGGTTGTGAGTGAGTGAGTGATGTTATTTTGAAGCTTTCAATCTCTCATTTCTTAGCCATTTGTCTCTCTTTATCACTCACACAATGCCTCATATCATTTTTGTGGTACATATCTTCCATTTCATCAACATTGTAATTATTCCTAGATAGACCGAGACAGTGTCTGTTTTGATATTTTCGGTTCAAACAGTGATTCAAGATGAAAAATTCAAACTTCTAATCTTTTAGTTGAATATATATGATTTAACCAGTTGGGTTATGTTTAGATTTGACGATAATTGAGATATTGTTATTTTATATGTGTTTTGAACTTCACGTTCGTTAAAAAGAATACTCTTTATTGTTGGACGGTGGGAATAAAGCTATACTTTTTAATTCTAATGTAGCTAAATGAGAAAATCTCTCTTAGAGCTCGCTCGGAATCTAAGCAGATTAAAGTCCGTTCTTTTTCTTCCTTGGGTTCTCAGGAAAGTCATAAACGGACGTTAAACTTAATTCATTAAATCTCTCTCTTAGGGCTCGCCTAGGATCTAAGCAGATTAAAGTAAGTTTTTTTGTCTTCTTTGGGTTGTCTGGAAAGTCATAAAGGAACGTTGAACGTAATTTGTTAAGGATATTACGATAAAAAAGAAAAGCCGAGTCTTATAATTTATTAAGATACTGAAAAAACATACTCCTAGCAATAAATATCACATCAGCTAAGTTACATTAACATTAACCTCTTTTTTTTTTTTTTTTTTTTTTTTTTTTTTTTTTTTTTTTTTTTTTTTTTTTTTTTT
>NW_019272027.1:3541135-3545328 GCF_002738345.1 Cucurbita maxima
TTTTTTTTTTTTTTTTTTTTTTTTTTTTTTTTTTTTTTTTTTTTTTTTTTTTTTTTTTTTTTGTAATGTATTAAAAAAAACTATATAGTTAGGAAAATGATAGAATATAACGTAAATATTGACTTAATTTATATTATTATTATTATATTATACATGGACTTGGTTCATAATATTAATAATAAAATATATTCTTTTTATCATTCCAAAGAGTTAGGATTAAATAGCCTAAACCCTAAACCCTAAACAACCATTTTTATCTTTCAGTTTATGATTTTTTTGTATTTTATATTATTTTAATAACACGCTCTTAAATCATAATCTCTCTCTTGTACATCCAATATTATGGGATCACCGATCACGTCCATAGTAGAGAGAGCGTAAAAGAAGATAGCACGAGAAAGAGAGAGATGTAGATACTCATCGAGCAGCTGTTTGGAGTAGGCTCGTGTATTTTTAATAACAACCCAGTATTAATTTCGAGTGTAGTTTTTATCAAATAGTATAGAATCCTAATAGTCACGTTAGGTTAGAACGTTCTTGGATAATTTCTCGTATTCTAGCAGATTGAATGGTTTATGGAAGGAAGGAGAGAAATGAGAAAATGTGGAACGCTCATTCCTAATCCGAGAAAGATCAAGAAGTTGTGGTTGAGTAAGGGTTCGATTTCGTTATCTCGATCGAGAGAGAGAGAGAGAGAGAGAGAGAATTGAAAATGGGAGGTTTGGTGTGTTGTTTTTATTATAAAGGGAGAGAATAGAGTGGCGTAGTGCACAATGTCGACGGCATCGCTTAACACTGCCTGCCTTCGCTATCACTCTCTTCCTCTTAACAAATCTTCTTCTTTTCGCCCTTTTGCAAGGCTCAACCCTTCTCCTCCTTCCTTTTCTTCTTCTATCCCTAATCTTATCCAAAACAGGCCTGTTTTTGCTGCCCCATCACCTCTTATCACCCCGACTTGGGTACGTAATTCTCTCTCGTTTTTGTGCATTTTCATTCTCGACCCGGCTCATAGTTTTATACCGTTGAATGTACATGACAGTAGCTCCAAAACGTACTTCAAGTTCATTCCTAGAGCAAGTTATTATTGGTTTTTGAATTCACATCTTAACTGTTGAGTATTGTTGGGAGAAGAGTCTCACGTCAGATCGAGTTAATTAAGAGGTTGATCATGAGTTTATAATAAGAAATATATCTCTATTGATATGAGACTTCTTGGATAAACCAAAAGTAAAGCCACGAGAGCTTATGCTCATAGTGGACAAAAGTCGTATTTTCTAACATTAACGATTATTAAGAGAACGTTGATCTCATTGAATTACTCTTTTTGCATTTGCATGCATGAAATCGGGTAGATCGAACAAAGAAGAGCTGCTTTTATAGTTAGTTTGGCATTAGTTAGTTAATTTAGTTGGGATTCTTCCATAAATGTGGGTATTACTCACTACCTTATACCAAAACTGTCCTTTATTCTTTATTTTATTAATTTTTTATTAGTAAATTACAATAAGGGAGAGGACAAGAGAGGTACATTTGTCAGAATAAAGACCATAGAATATTCTTGGACTTTGCTATCAATGTCCCTTATCCTTTCATGCCGGTGCTAAAAAAATTTTAAATTAAGGAAAATTTATCGGTTAGATTGGACCGAGTCGTTATTTTTATTAAGTAACGAACCCAACTTAAATTTTTTTCAAGTTCAGTTTGTCCGGTTATTTATTTAAATTTTTGTTTTTAATAAAAATAAAATGTTAGTTCAAAAGGGTCTATTTATTTATTTGATATATATTTTGAAAAACTATCTTCCCATAAAAAAAAATTAATGTATCCTAAGCAAAAATATTTTTTAAAATTAACAACAAATTTTTATTTTTTTCGGGTTAACAAATCCAATGAAATTTAAATATAAATATGTTCATAATCCAACCAAATCTTAGAAGTTGGATTGGGTTGAATTGATCGGGTCTTTCCTACTTGAAATAACAATTTACATCTATTTACTAAACTATATTTTGGTTCGAATAATATATAGATGACTATAGATATAACGTTAATATGGAATAAGTTTTCGTTGCACCTATATCGGGTATGAATGTGAGTGATGAACAATTTCTTCGCTCCCATTCGTACTCGACAATAGTGCGGAAAAAATATGGATAAATGTGGATATTTTTTAAAAATTAAATATTTTCTTCAAATAAAAATTAGCCTTTATTTTAAGTATTTGAAAATAATAGTGGGTGAAGTGAGAAATTGTGAGGTGGGTGTCATTTCACTCGCTTTCTCCTCCATGTTCCTTTTTAGCCTAGAATCACAGACGTTACCTATTTTTTAACGTGGCGATCTCTTATTATGCCACGTGGCAACGTATTTATGTCTGTTTTGTTTCTTACCGTAACCGACATGTAACGTCAATCCATGGAGTGCCTAACTTCACCCATCTGTTCCCTTCCTATTTTGCCCATTAATTACATAACATAATATTTACGTTAAATAAAGTATCCATTTATTTCCTTTTTATATATGCATATACATAGAGGGAGAGAAGAAAAAAAAAACAAAAATAAAGTGCATTTCTCGACGATTTCTACTACTCGAGGAAACGACTTTTGTCTCTCTAAAAGAACAAGAGTCCCACACGAGGGAAGATTGATCCCGTTAATCATATAACTAGAAGGAAACGTGTCATATTAGAGGTGAACGATCAAAGTTATCCATCTGTGATTATTTATATCTCGCAAAACCCTATTTTTCTTTCCAGATGTCTTGATTATCTATCAATTTGAAATTTCATCTTTAAGTTTTTTTTTTTTGTGATTATTTGTATCTCAAAAACCCTATTTTCTTTCCAGACGTCTTAATTACCTATCATTTCACGCGTTTGAAACTTCACTGTTAAGTCTTGTTTGGGGTAACATTTTTGTTCTGGTTCAAATCTCGCTAGTTTAGGAAAGGAATCTTTTACCCTGTTGTACTTTTGACTTTATGGGAAACCGTTGACTTTTGAGTCTACCTACCCAAATAGGTTTGGATGAAACTTTATTCTTATAATTACCCTTTTTTGGCAAATTCCTTGTTGGTAGAGAGAAGACATGGGGAATGGTTCATATGAGGAAGCCATTGAGGCCTTGGAGAAGCTCCTCAGGTACACACCTTAAAAAGGAATATACATAATATTCTTTAAAAAAATGTATGTATATAATTTGATAAAAGAAAATATTTGTGGTGGGCGTAGAGAGAAGGGAGATTTGAAAGCAGAAGCAACATCAAAGGTGGAGCAGATAACAGCTGAACTGAAGAGTGGTGGAGAAGCAGCCAAGCCCAGCTATGATGCTGTTGACAGACTCAAATCTGGTTTCATTCATTTCAAGAAGGAGAAATATGAGTAAGCCTTTTCTTTTCTTTTCTTTCTTTCTTTCCTTAACCGCTTGCCCAAGCCCATCGCTCCCCGTTAGTATATACTATCCTCTTTGAGCTTTCTTTTTTGAACTTCTCCTTGAGATTTTTATAACGCGTATGCTAATAAGAAGTTTTCACACCCTTTTAAATAATGTTTCATTCTCCTCCCCAACCGATGTGGAATCTCACAATCTACCCCTCTTCGGAGCCAGTGATATGAACCAAGAGACGTCAATCATACAATATACTTCGATGTTCTTGCGTTGAAATATTTGCTTATGGAGTGATTCGAATCTCAAACAATTTTCTTGCCTTGAGATATTCGATCAACAAGATAATCCAAATCTTACTTTCCTTATCTTATCACCCCGCTGACACTCATTCCCTTCTCCAATCAATGTGGGACCCCCCAATCCACCCCTTTGAAGTCTAGTGTCCTTGTTGGCACACCACCTTGTGTCCACCCCCTTCAGGGCTCAGCCTCCTCGCTCGCACATCACTCAGTTTCTAGCTCTTATATCATTTGTAACGGTCCAAGCCCACCGCTAGTAGATATTGTTTTCTTTAGACTTTCTCTTTCGGGCTTCCCCTCAAGGTTTTTAAAATGTGTCTGCTATGGACAAGTTTCCACACCCTAATGTTTCGTTCTTCTCTCGAATCTCACATTTTTTTTATTTCCCTTTATTTCATTTATTTAATTCTATCTTTGAATTTCAGCAAGAACCCAGAATTGTATGGTGAACTTGCCAAGGGCCAAAGCCCCAAGGTATGACTTTTTTTTTTTTTTTTTTTTTTAT
>NW_019272027.1:3545622-3551812 GCF_002738345.1 Cucurbita maxima
TTTTTTTTTTTTTTTTTTTTGTTATAATTATTATTAATGGGACATTTAATTTGGTTTAATTAATTAATTATTGTTTTTGGAAAATGCAGTTCATGGTGTTTGCTTGCTCTGATTCAAGAGTTTGCCCATCTCATGTTCTTGATTTCCAACCAGGGGAGGCTTTTGTGGTCAGAAATGTAGCCAATTTGGTTCCTCCATATGATCAGGTTTGGTGTTCAACTCTTTTTGGCTCCATTTTCCATTTGGATCGTGTTTGAATCTGAATTTTGGGTCTTCTTTTGTTTTTGATCCGTTGAAAACAGAGCAAATTCTCAGGAACTGGATCCGCCATTGAATATGCTGTTCTTCATCTCAAGGTATATACCTCGTTTTCGACCTTACACTTCAGTCGTTATTGTTAGTTTGAAGTTAATTTGTACCGAAGACGAACCCAAGAAGTCATGTACTTTGACTTGGGAGAGCTTTTAAATAGTAAATTTGGGTGATGAATGAATGTTTTGGCTGGTGCAGGTTCAATACATTGTTGTGATCGGTCACAGTGCTTGTGGTGGTATTAAAGGGCTCATGACCTTTCCATTTGATGGAAAATACTCAACGTAAGCCCTTTCTTTGTTCATGTTATGTCGTCCAATCACAAAGACGAACCCGTAATATTTTAGTGATTGGATAACGTGCTAAAGTTAGTCTCTCATCAACTTAAACTGTTGAGCTAAGTAGCGATTTAACACAACATCGAACAAAAAGTTCAAGTTATTAAGCTTTTGGGTTCAGTGGTTACTAACCGTACTCGAACTTGGTAACTTCTTTTGTTTTACTTAAGCTTTTGGGTTTAGTGGTTACTAACCGTTCTTGAACTTGGTAACTTCATTTGTTTTACTGAAGTTTTTGGGTTCGGTGGTTACTAATCGTTCTCGAACTTGGTAACTTCATTTGTTCTACTTGCAACTTTTGGGTTCGGTGATTATCAACTGTTCTCGAACTTGGTAACTTCATTTGTTTTACTTGAGCTTTTGGGTTCAGTAGTTACTAACCGTTCTCGAACTTGGTAACTTCATTTGTTTTACTTAAGTTTTTGGGTTCAATGGTTACTAAGCTTTCTCAAACTTGGTAACTTCATTTGTTTTACTTAAACTTTTGGGTTTAGTGGTAACTAACCGTTCTCGAACTTGGTAACTTCATTTGTTTTACTCAAGAATAGTAGTATATGAAAATCTCGTAAACGAGAACAGTTGAAAACAACCGTTAAAAATAGTTATCCGAACATATTTGGACCCGACTTTTGCTCTGAAACAGATACTTGATGCAAAACAAGCAGTCAAGAGCAACAAAATGTATGATATTTGGGTACTAATTGTGTAATAAACTGATAAGAACTCACATTTCTGAATGAAAACAGTGATTTCATTGAAGAATGGGTGAAAATTGGCTTGCCTGCTAAGGCCAAGGTGAAATCAAAGCATGGTGAGGGAGAGCTTGGGGAACTATGCACACACTGTGAAAAGGTAATAAAAATTCACTTTTGCAGTTAAAATCAAATGCAGATAGTAAAAATGTTTGGAATATCTAAACTTAAGGGAATGGTTGAAAGTTCATAACATGTTCTTCCATTTCTTTGTAAATGCAGGAAGCAGTTGATGTATCCCTTGGGAATCTCTTGACCTATCCATTTGTTAGGGATGGTTTGGTGAATGGAACTCTTGGACTCAAGGGTGGTCACTACGACTTCGTTAAAGGAACTTTCGAGCTCTGGGGACTCGATTTCAGCTTTAGTCCGTCTATTTCTGTATGAGCATCGTCTATTATCAACAGACCGATATGGTTTTTCTACACATGATGTACTTTTCTTTGAGTAATTGCCTTTTCTGGTATATAAGTTGACAATAAATATGAGATGGAGTTCATCTTTCTATCATTTCTTTCGAGCAATCAGAATGATGCAGAATTTCAAGGCTTTTTTCCTTGTTTTCTAAATAATCCAACGATTGAATCTTTTCCTTCGTTCAAACACATTTCAGATTCACCAAATTCTAATAGTTTCAGTTCTTTTCGTCTTTCTGACACGAATTACATTGGGAATTTCGAATTTTACGGAAGAACATAAGAAGAAGAACGTAAAACAAATTGTCCGGACGAGATGAAAGAAAAGGGGTATTTTTAGCACGTTCCCATACGAAAACTATGACTAAATAGACACAATCCTAACAATTTTAGGTAAACAAGATCTTGATAAGTTAGAACGTATAATTTTATTGGATAGGGTTACCGTGCAGAGACAATGCCGATACCATATGCTGTTGGAGTGAAGGACATGGTCGACGAGCAACGATTAAGCTTCTCTTCCTCTTAGTCCATAGAGCCTAATTTATGGCTTTTAAGTGTAAAATGGATGAACTGAGAGGTCTCTTTTCTTTTCCTCTCGAATTTATGGCCTCCACTAGAGGAAACTCTAGCTTTGCCATGCTCAGGTATAGTTCACCATCTATTAGGTCCCGATAGGCATGCTCACACTCAAACCCTTCTCAAAAGATTAAGGTCAGTCAGTGGTGCAACCCACAAAGGGATCCCACCAGTCAGCTTCATTGTACCTTACAAGTTTACTCGCCCGTTAACTCGCACACATTTCAGACTCCTTGGTCCATATTTCAAGACGGGTCGAATGGGGAGTGTGAGCATGTAGTAGGATTAGGCTTTTAAGTGTAAAATAGAACTAACGGGGCCGATTAAACAAATTGGAAACTCGACAGCTAAACTAAATGTAGTAGGATTAGGCAGTTGTCTCGTGGGAATAGCCAATATTTTCTAAACAAGAGAATGGTGGAACAGAAGAATCAACTCTTACAAATTTTAGAGGTCGATATAACTAACAAATTTATCACTCATGTCCCACTATTCTCTTGAAGGAATTGGAGGTCTTTCATTTGAGCTAAAATAGCTTCTTTTGACAAAGGTTGTGGCTCAGGAACAATGGCAATGTCCTTTCCTTCAGCAATTCTAACAGCCTTTTCTTTAACCATCCTTTGAATCTCAGATTGCCCAACAGTTGGAAAAACAGAACTCAGCATAATCACTAGGAGTTTCTCATCATGTTCCTCTATTGGATCTCTTCCAAATGAACAAACATAAATGGCATCGAGAGCTTTCTCAACTCGAACCTCCATTGGTATTTTCGAAACAGCAACTTTTAGTTTCTCTCGTTTCTACAAAGGAATGTCAAACGTATAGAGTACTAATTGTTAATAGTTTCTAAGGCGAATCAAACGATGACAGTTATTAATAGTTCCAAAAAGTTATCAGAACAAACAAGTCTTTTTAGTTGTGATTCTAGCACGTAAGTGCGAAAAGTGAAAATAGCTATAAATTTTTAAGGTCAAAGTGAAATCATGTAACAGCCCAAGCCCAAGTCCACTGCTAGCAAATATTGTCCTCCTTGGGCTTTCCCTTTTGGGCTTCCCCTCAAGGTTTTTAAAAAGCGTCAGCTAGGGAAAGATTTCCATACCCTTATAAAGGGTGTTTCGTTCTCCTCCCCAACCGATGTGGGATTTCACAAATCACGTCTTTGTTCCTAACAGTTATTTCGTTTTAAGATATGCAACCAAATCTAATTCAGACATTTCAAGAACGAAAATAGAATAAATCGAAAAGTTGAAGATCAAAAGATGAGAATAGCATACCTCTCTAGCCTCGTTCATCATAGCAAGGAAAGTCTCCTCTTCAAATTCAATATCATCTGAAATCCTCAGCCTTGCCACGCCTTCAAAAATCTCCTCTGATTTAAGCAAACCAGCTCCCACAGCTGCCAGCCAACAGCACAATAGAACGAACAAAGGCTCTCCTGGCTGCCACAACCAAATATTCAACTTCAAAATGTTATCATTTACACTTAATATAAAAGAAAAGTTGTTGAATTATTATGTATAATTTTTAAGATAGTCAAACATGTTTCTAGCTTTAAATTTTGTATATCTAAAAATTAGCTTTAAATTTTGTATATCTAAAAATTAACAAATCTATTAGACGAAAATTGAATTTTGTATCTAATAGAACATTAAACTTTTAATTTTATGTCAAATAGATTCATGAATTTTAGAAAATGTTAATGGGTCACGAACATATGAGACACAAGAACAAGATTTTAGGAATTTATTCAATACTTTTTAAATTTTGGAGACCTTCTAAACACGAACATGAAAATTTTAAGAACATACGAAAACTTAAGTCCATGACAATTTAACCATTTTTTTTTTTTTGAAGTTTTCTTTAGATTAAATTATAAGTTGCAAATTCGAATACAACATAATGAACACGGCACTTATTATCATTCTAACGATCTATTAATTTTATCTTTTACTCAATAATTATAATCGTTTATATATCATGAATTCAGACTTGAAATCTTGAAATTTGTATCTACTTCTTCCCTAGATTTTTAAAATTGTAAATTTAATTTTTAAATTTACGAATTTATTAAAATTCATGAATATACTAGAACAGGTAATATTAAATTGTTCTATTAGATATAACATTCATATTTATATCTAACCTATCCATTAAAAACTCAATAGGACATAAATTAATTTTAAAGTCTTAAAATGGTAATCTATTGTAAACTAAAACGATTAAAATGAGGCTTCCACGTTAACTCTAACGGTATAATTTAAACTATTAAGAAAAAAAATATATTAATATGCATTACCTTGCCCCTCCGTTCTTGAAAGTCATAGAAGGCTTTAGAATCCATAATCGTACATTTCTTCCCAACTCGTCTCCGAAACTCCGCGAAATCGATAATGTCGCTGCCGACGCCGCCTTCGTCGCTCAGAATCCTCGCGATCAGTCCGACTACCGGCAGAGAACCGATCACCTTATTCGCAAATCCCGACAGAGAGTTCGGATTCTCCATGTAAGCCCTAACGGACAGCACTCCCGTCGAAGTCGGATGGCGGCGGCGACCGACGGAACCATGGAATTGCCGGTGAAGGAGCTTAGGAGGCGAAATCAGGCTAGAGAGGAAGAAGGATTTGGGGTTGGAGTGGAAAGAAGATGTAGTGGAAGTTGAAGTCACAGCCATGGCTGCGAGTTGGGATTCTGAATTATTCTGACCTCTCGTTTATATATGTTATCCGATTTGGATTATTATTTATTGCGTTCCTGATTGGGCCTTATTGGGCCTTATTGGGCCTCCATAGGCCCATTGTACGAATTTTGTGCCAAAAAGACGTTTTCTTATTATCGGAGCTTGAGCGGAAGCGGGTGGGGATGTGACGTCCGAATAAAAGAAATTAACTTAGACCAAACCCAAATGAGAAGAATCCTAATGAAATAATAATCAATAAATAATTAAATAATCGAAGTTACTACTTATATCAACAAGGTACATGTGAAATCCCACGTCAGTTGGAGAGTAAAGATGTGGGAACCTCTCCAGTAGATGCGTTTTAAAAACCTTGAGGGGAAACCCAAAAGGAAAAGTCCAAAGAGGACAATATTTGTTAGCAGTGGGCTGGGGTATTAGGAGCTGACACCGAGCAATGTGTCAGTGAAGACATTGGACCCCAAAGAGGGGTGGATTGTAATATCCTATATCGATTGGAGAGAGGAACTAGTGCTAGCGAGGACGTTGAGCCCCGAATGACAGTGGATTGTGAGATCTCACGTCGGTTGAAAAGAGGGAACGAAACCTAGTAAGTACATTTTAAAAACCTTGAAGAAAGCACGAGAGAGAAGTTCAAAGAGAACAAAATATTCGTTAACAGTAAGCTTCTGGCTTAATCATAAAATCTCCAAATTAAGCTCAAGCTTTGAGCAATTCTATGTCGGGTGACCTCTTGAAAATTTTTATAGAAAACACATAAGTCGAAATTGGACATATCACGAGCTAGAAAAAGTCCCTTCCACTTGGACCTTTTTGCAATCTCCCTATAGGACAAGGCTTCTCTGCGGTGGTATTAATGATAATAGCCTGAACCGTGTTGGTTTGTAGGTATGGTTGGTCTTATGATATTCACTCTTATAAGAGACGAGAAATATTAAGACCATTAGTAATAAAAATTGTAACAATTATCTACGTTTACGGTATTTTGATGAAATTAAAAGTTTATAGTAAAATTATATATATATATATATATATATATATATATATATATATATATATATATATATATATATATATATATATATATATATATATATA
>NW_019272027.1:3552222-3555487 GCF_002738345.1 Cucurbita maxima
AAATATATATATATATATATATATATATATATATATATATATATATATATATATATATATATATATATATATATATATATATATATATATAATCTCCATCTAAATTAGGTTTAATTCAATTTTTTTAATTAACAATTAATCCAAACTATCAAATTTATAAAATTATTATTATTATCTTATCAGCTAAGCTATGCTTAAATTGACATAAAGAAGAAAATATATGTTATTTTTTTAATTTCCATGATGCTCGTTGCTAAAATGGAGCAATGTAATCAATTTGAGAATCTGTACCTTATAAAACGAGCAATCTTCTTCATTTCAACGACTTTTTTCATTAATTGTTTTTTTATTATTAAATCAAATAGTAATAAAATAAACTTAAATTTATCATTATTTTGATTAAAAGTTATATTAACGTGTTATTTAGCAATACTATTTAATTAATTAAAATAGGAAAAAACCCGTTTCTCGTAAAAAAAAAAAAAAAAAATGCTAACATTTTTATTACCATTCGAGAGATTCCACATCAGTTGGAGAGAAGAACAAAACATTTCTTATAAGCGCGTGGAAATATCTCCTTAGGTTTAAAATCATGAGACTGATGACCATACGTAACGGATTAAGGCGGACAATATTTTCATAACCAGTCAGTGAGGAAGCTTGGCTTTCGAGGGGGTGAATTGAGACACCCCCACATTGATGGGAGAAGAGAGCCAGTCTCGGGTCACCAACAAGCACTTTGGGCCCCAAGAGGGGTAAATTGAGAGATCCCACATCGATTGGAGTGTACAGCTAGTCACAAGCTGCTAGTGAGGATTCTAGGCCCTTGAGAGATTCCACGAGGAGAGACCGTCACGGGCCGCTAGTAAGGACATTAGGGCCCAAGAGGGAGAATTGAGATATCCAACATTGATTGAAGTGAAAAACTCGTCTTGAGCTGTCAGTGAAAGTGCTAGGCCCCTAAGGAGTGGATTGAGAGATCCCACGTTAATTGAAGAGAAAAACGAAACATTCATTATAAGGGTGTGAGAACCTAACCTAACGTAATAACTATAACGGTTAATATCTGATAGGGGTCCCGAGCTTTAATAGCATTTCAACCCATTTCAATATAAATAATATTCCTATAAAACAAGGATAACTCAAAATAAATAAATAAATAAAAAGAGATTTAAATAAATAAACAAATAAATAAATAAATAAAACACCTGGAAGAAACTTGAAGCGCGTTACAGCGTGCTCAAAATTAAAATATTTTAGTTATTTTCTTTTTTATTAACATTTATCACCACGTTTTTTGGCGGCACTTTTTCTCCATTACTCTCCCTCTGGACTCCATTGTTCTCTGCATAAAATCGAACGTCTCTCTCTTTCTCTCTTCGTCTTCTTCCCGTTCGTAACGAACCACGGCGTTCACTTCATCTTCCATTTCCTTCGTGTTTATATATATATATATATATATATACACATATTCTGCTTTGATTCTCCGTCTGTTCGTCGCTCGGAGTTTGAGGATTACTTTTTGGTGGCGGTATGGGGGCTTCTGTCATCGACGAACTGTCGCTCGCTCCGGTTCACAACTTCAATTCTTCCTTCCAGGATCTCCGCTGCTCCAAGCACGTCCATGACAACGTTCACGGCAACATTTACCTCGATCCGGTAACGAGTTTTTGTGTTTTGAGCGTAATCTGGAAAAGAAATTTATGGTGCTTTTGATTTTGTTGTGTAAATGTTGCGGTCCGGTGTGTTGAGCTTCTCGGAATTGGAATTTTATTTGCGGTGTTTCTTTCTTTCGTTGCAGCTTTCTTTGAAGTTTATTGATACCGAGCAGTTTCAGAGGTGAGTTTTTGTTATCTTGTTGTAGTTGTGGGGCGGTGGAGTGGAGATATCACTTCACGTATGGAAAATGGAGGAGAATGTGAACTGGCTTGTGTATATGTTGATTTGTTGTTTATTATTTAATTGAATGTGTGTATTCAAAAGAAATATGAGGTTAAGGGCGAAAAAATGGTTAAGACGTGGCTTGTTTGGTAGTTCTGAAGATACTCTCCATACGCTGTAGTTGATGAGTTGAATCATTCCTGTATTGCAGGCTTCGTGAATTGAAACAGCTTGGTGAGTTCTCCTCCTTGTTTATTCATTGTCGTGAATGTTGTAGCCGTATTTTTTTATCCAGGAATTTAAGTTCGCTACTTCACATGCGTGAATGTGTATTTAGGAGGTTTGCATATGGTACTGTCGGCTCATGAAGTGCGCCTAGCTGTTTTAGATCAGAAATATGAATGCATTTGGCGTTTGGTCAAATATTGCTTGGGATGCTCCTCAATATTCTAAAGTTTTAAGTTGATAAACAACTGTCATTTTCGTGTTTCACTTGTTGTTCGGTTTGAATTTTATGTATTGGCATATTTATGATAATTGTATAAGTAAAATGTATGCTAATTGATCACTACGAGTGAAGTACCAAGAACCTTTATATCTCAGTGACGTGGTAAGAAATACTTACCATGAAGTGCTTGTTTTAGACTGAAATTTTTCATGACAGTCACACGTTAAGGTCTGCCTCAAGTATTTTAAGCATAAATTAGTAGTTGTATTCAATGTAAGTTCCTATTTTCATGTCCTTGGAATCAAGCTTGTTACATGTTCAGGTGTGACGCATATGGTATATCCGGGAGCTGTACATTCTAGGTTTGAACATTCGTTAGGAGTGTATTGGCTTGCCAGGGAAGCTGTTGAAAAGCTTCGATATTACCAAGTATAAGCAACTCTTTTTTGATATTATGTTATATGCAGTAGCTAATTTATGGAGTAATTTTAGAGACAATTTCTTATAGATGCCTCGTGCCTTTATCTTGTAGGGAGCAGAGCTTGATATTGATCACAATGATATCCAAACAGTGAAACTTGCTGGTAGTTATTTCTGTCTGACATGCTTTTTCTAATATATCTCTTGGTTTATTTTCACTTATTTGTTGATTTTTGCTTCCAATTTATCTAAATTCTTATGTGTTGTCTGTTGGTTTATTTTATTAATTCTTTGTTAATTTGTAGGCCTTCTGCATGATGTAGGCCATGGGCCTTTTAGTCACCTGTTTGAGCGCGAGTTCCTCCCTCAGGTTCTGAGTGGCTATGAATGGTAATTGACATCTTCATTATGGGTTGCCTTCGGTTATAAATCTGTTTTTTTTTAATTGTTATTATCCTCTTTTTTTTTTTTTTTTTTTTTTTTTTTTTTTTTTTTTTTTTTTTTTTTTTTTTTTTT
>NW_019272027.1:3555531-3562596 GCF_002738345.1 Cucurbita maxima
TTTTTTTTTTTTTTTTTTTTTTTTTTTTTTTTTCCGAAGAATCACATACCTTGTTTAGTGTTTTACCTGCATAGTTTTGTGCAGGTTATATTTCTTTTTTGCCATGTACTTGATTGATTGATTGATTGATTGATTGATTGATTTTTCATTATAGGTCTCATGAACTTATGTCGGTTAAGATGGTTGACCATATTGTTGATGAGCACCACATTGATATCGATTCTGGAATGATAAAAAGAGTTAAGGTACACTTATATTTTACCAATTATTATGTACTTCTTTCTGTGCATATAATTCTTGCATTGGCTACTAAGATGCTTAAATAAAAAAGAGAGACGAAAATATTGGCCTACTGTTATGATGCCTAACTATAAAGCACCGACACTTGTAAAATGACCAAGTGTAACACCAACACACTCCAACGCATTGTCGACACATATATTTAAAAAATATATACACATGTTTATAAAGAAATAAAAATTAAAAGTATTAAATGTTATTAACATTTCAGGGTGTATATATATTTTTCTTAAAAAATTAACATGTCCTCAACGTGCCGTGTCCTATTTTATTGGAAATTGACGTGTTGCCGTGTCCATGTTTTGTCCTACATTTTTTGGAAATTGTTGTGTCGTGTCGCATCTGTGTCACATGTTTGTGCTTCTTAATTGCTAATATGTTAAATACTCTAATGATTTAAGGTTTAATGTTGGTACTTGTTGACATTGTCAGGATATGATACTATCTAGTTCTGAATTTACTCGGCCAAAGGTAGTAGTTTTTATTTTTATTTTTTATTTTTGGGAATTCCTTGCAGGAAGAAGTTTTGATAAATTGAGTTAATGAGTTTTATGCGTGATAAATAGGGTTCAAGGGAGAAGGGATTCTTGTACGACATTGTTGCAAATGGACGAAATGGAATTGATGTGGACAAGTAATTGGTTGTTGATTTTCAAATTTAATATTTGATTACGAGTCTTCCAGTTGAAACATTACAATTACTTTAGGTTTGATTATATTGTTCGTGATTGTCGAGCTTGCGGTCTAGGGTGCAACTTTCAGTTTCAGAGGTATAGTTGTAATGTCTTTGGCTTTTAGTTTTGTACTTTTTTTTTTGTTGTGGGGTTGTGGAATTTGATTCAAGGGTGTATTGTTCAAGTGTTGTCTGTGCTTGCCATGCAGGTTAATGGAGACTATGCGAGTTATAGATGATGAAATATGCTATAAGGCGAAGGACTGTTAGTATTATGAGCCTGATCTGTTTATTTGATTATAGTTGGCCTTTAAAGTTGTAGCTTATGAGTTGTGATATTCCAGATCTTACCATTCACAAGTTGTTTTCTACTCGGGCTGATTTGTATCGAACAGTTTATATGCACCCAAAAGTTAAGGTAAAAATGGGGAGAATAATACTTCAATCAAATTAATAATTTGTCTTTATGCTAATTCCTCCTTCCCTTGCCAATGTTTATTCTCCTTTACAAATTCTACCCCTATATACTTTTTTTTTTTTTTTTTTGATAAAAGGACTTGAAATATAAAGTTTTCTTATAAAATTTTCTTCTGCAAATGCAGGCCATTGAGCTTATGTTAGTTGATGCTTTGTTGAAGGCAAATGATTATCTGGAAATTTCATCTCACATCCACGATCCTTCCCAGTACTGGAAGGTTTTGAATACTATTTATCAAATTTCTCATGCTCGTGATAGTTTTTCTGTGCTTGTTGTTCACTGTGTTTCTCTTATTCTTTTAAAATGCAGCTAGATGATTCTGTAGTTAAAACAATTGAGACAGCGTCAGACCAAGAACTAAAGGAATCTAGGGATCTTATCTTGCAAATCCGGAGAAGAAATCTCTACCAGGTTCTGACCTTTTTTTCACTATTCCTTTTGGACTTCAATGTTGCATAAAGGCAAAGTACTGTAGATTTATGTGGATGTATACAAAGTGAAGCTTAAACTGTGGACCTTTCTCCTTTTCCAGTTTTGTAATGAATATGCCGTCCCAAAAGACAAACTGGAAAATTTCAAGGATGTAACTGCTAAAGATATTGTTTGTTCTCAGGTTTTCTTCTTAAGACTTTTTTTTATCCTGTAGTTGGCTTTGGGGTAACGAAGTAGAGTCTGAATTTTAGCATTGTTTGTGATATCATTGTTTAGAAAAATGGTGGAGTGATGCTACAAGAGGATGATGTTGCTGTCAGCAACGTTAGGATCGACTTGACACGGGGCAGAAATAATCCTCTTGAAAGGTTGTTGAGAAAGTCTAATCATTTTTTTTGGGGGGGGGGNGTCCTGATGCAGTAGTTGTGATAAATTATTTGTTGCTAACTTGATCTCTCTTTTGCGTGATTAATCCCAGGATCCATTTCTTTAAGGTACATTACTTCACCCATTATCCTTTCGAAACCGAGCTTATGAGATATTGTTATGTGAATCTTTGTCGTTATTCAATATTCTAAAATTAATATTATAGGTGACATAACATGATATCTATATAGTCAATGATGAACCAATTGGGGATTGTTCACTGGTATAAATATTTCTTGTCATGTCAAATTACATGTTACTGGACTCGTGTTGTTATTCTTGCATTGGTTGACATTTGATTCCTCGGTTTGAACAAGAATCTATTTGGCAGGATGTTTTGTTTTGTCATCTATCTATTTGCTTTTTATAAGACTCAGTTTCACTCAGGACTATGAAAGCAACGATAAATTCAAGATTTCTGATGATCGCATAAGCCACTTACTGCCAACATCATATCAAGATATGATAGTAAGGGTGTATTCAAAGAAACCCGAACTGGTCTGTGTACTTTGATGCAAGACTACTGTTATAATGTTTTTGTTTGTTTCCAAACTTCAATACTTTTCCATATAATTTACAGGTAGAAGCCATTTCAGAAGCATTTGAAAACTTTCAGTTGAAAACTTATGGGATTAAAACACAAGTGCACGCAACACCGGAGAAGAAGAAACGTCGCATTTGATTTTCCTGTTGTTGAGATTACTTAATATTCTTTCACAAAAAGACTGATACTACTAATCTTCACACAGACATGATTATATAGGTTCGTGATTTTGACATTTCCTCCTGGAAGCTAGATTCACGAGGAATTGTACACGGCATACCGTAGCGATTTCAAACTGGTTGAGCTGGAGGATCCTGCCACGAATTAGTTTTTGGTCAGCAAGTCTTATTGTCAACCTTTTGGGACAATTGCTGAAGATTTTGTACCTGCGCAATGCCCAGATGTTGCCCAGCAGCTTTAGTTTGTGAAACTATCTTTGACAAGGTTTTATTTGTACTTCTGTCTTTTTGAATTCAGTATTTTACTTCTTACTATTCTCTTGTCTGTAATGCCAAGTACAGCTCCTATAAAGTCATGTCAATATATAACAATATTATCCTTCTACAATTTTAGTACTGCTTTTGCGACACCTTTATTATTATTTTGCATTTTTGGTTCTCTTAGTGAAGATAGTGGGGAGAGGGAAAATGAGTTTAAGTTATGGCGGACACCTACCTCTCCTCCCTAGGATTGAATATCTTAGAAGTTACCATGTCAACCAGATGGATATACTAGAGTAAGACAATTGTTTCATGAGAACAGTCGAGATGTGTACCAGAGTCAAGGTACTTGTAGATGTGTAAAAAAAAGGCTGGCAGGTTGGATTGGTAGAATATTCTAGATTTGAAGATTTATTCAGAAAATGCAGGTGTTTTAATATGTTATGGGAAAGTGTAATAGAAGACGTATATTAGATAAACGTGTTTGATAGTTAAATGTAGATCATATATTTCTGTGTGGTGATGACTTTGGTGAGATAGGTTTCTTAGAGTGACCTTGTAATAGTCCGAGCCCACTACTAGTAGATATTGTCCTCTTTGGGCTTTTTCTTCCATGCATCCTCTCAAGGTTTTAAAACGCGTTTGCTAGGGAGAGGTTTTCACACCCTTAAAAGGAATGCTTCGTTCCCCCACCTTTAACCTTGGGGACCTAGTCCTCGCTAGCACTCATACTCATCTTCAATTGATGTGGGATCTGACAGACCTTCTATAGTCTCCCAAATCCAGCCTACTTTTTCCATAGGTAAAAATCCAGCTCACAAAGAAAGCTGTAAATATAATCTGATTGTGCCGCCATTTGTAATGTCGTAAAGGCTAAGCTATTAGAATTTTGAAGAACTTGCAGGTTTGTGGAAAAGTGTGAATCTTGATGCATGGGAAATTCACGAGGCGCCTAAAATCTCAACCGCCCATCAAAGTCCAACCCACAGGAAACAGGTACATAACTCTTAAGCCCTGTGACTCTCCCTCCCCTTTAATTTTCTTCTCTTTCAGTGCCCTCTTTTAAGTCAAAAAGGTAAGGCATCACGGGTCTTTTCCTTCTTTAGCTGCATGAAACAAATTACTTAATTTGCTCATTTCCATGTCTACGCTGTAATTTTGGTCATTGCAGTAAATGGTAACTTTTTTTTGTTCTTGTTCACTCCCCTTTGTTGACTATACTTTTAATTGTTTAAAATTAAAATTTACTATACACTGTTTAACACAATTTACTATACACTGCTTAACACTAGGAAGATAGTAAAATTATTCTAGCACGATAGAGATTTATTACGCACAAGGTTAAAGGAAGTTGAATTACAAATTTAGTTCATATACCCGAGATTACCTGAGATTGTTTATTTAATCTCTTTATTCTAAAATGTTTCAGTCATGATTCTTATTAGTTTTTCACATTAATATCAATGCTTAAATGTTGACATACCTTATAGATTGCAGATACGACATACAATACTCGAGGGTAGACCAATTAGATCAAACCAAGTAAGAATTTTAAGTATACCCGAGATTACCCGAGATTGTTTATTTAATAATCTCTTTATTCTAAAATGTTTCCGTCATGATTCTTATTAGTTTTTGACATTAATATCAATTCCTAAATGTTGACATGCCTTATAAATTGCAGATACAACATCCAATACTCGGGAGTAGACCAATTAGATCAAACCAAGTAAGAAATTTATGTTTGGTATTGCATTGAAAAATTGATTATTAGTCCAATTAGCATGTCATTTAATGTTTAAGTAGAGATTTATTAAATTAAAGTTGAAGGTCAGTAGATGTTTATTGAAATCAAATTGTAAAGTAAGATTAAATGATAGAAATATTAGTTGATGCTTAGGAGCTCTTGATTAGCAAAAAATATTCTAGAATAAAGCGATAGAAAGATACTTAGAACTCTTTTACAGTGACAGAAATAGTGGCAAATAGAGGCTATATTGAAATGTGCAGATTCTAAGAATAAATATATAATGACGAGAATCGTATTGCTCCCCACTGGAATAGCATCTTCTTATTCATTATTTAAATTTCAATGCCTTTCTTATTTTTTAGACTGAAAATTCATAGGTCTCTTCCTTCACATCAATAACATTCTTTGTACTATCTTTCATTTGAAAATATGTTAGAACATTTCTCCTTTTTGACTCCTTTTTGGAGACTAAAGTGGGGCTTTATTTCACCACAAACATTGGAGCACATTTCAGTTCTAGATTCTTAAATCATAATTGGAGATTTGATAAAATCTTACATATCTAGCTAGCATACCTTACCTATATTGATTGTTCATTGTTTGGAGTAATAGCTTCGAGTTTGAGAAAGATCTTTATTTAAATATGCTGCATCTTTGATTTCTAGTCTCCTGCATCAATAGAACTGAGTTAGTTATCATAGATTGCTTTATGAAGGCTGTTTGTTTTTTAGCTTATTACGGTTCAAGACATTGTCAAGACATTGTCATCGAAGTTTTTATTGGGTTAGTTATTTGATAATATGGTTAGAAACTTTGAATATTGAAAATCCTTATTAAGAATCTTCTATTCGATTGGATAGACATACAGTCACAACAAATATCAAGAAATCGAAAGACATACAAATCATTAGAAATTGGTCGTCTCAGTGTACACACTTATGAAGTAGTATTATTCCCACCTATAATGACAAGTAATTTCTCCCAAGTAATTCAACTTTCATGCACACAATTAGGTAGTTTTCTTATGTCCTATGTAATTCTGTGCACACAAACAACTTTGGTAAGTACTATGATGTCTAGGCACATATTTAGGTAATTGTCACACACAAATTAGACTAAAGTAATTTTCATGCACAACTATGTATATTATACATGGCTAGCTTATCGCCTTACACACCACTAGATGTTAATTTCCATAAGTTAAAGTAAAGTCTTCCAAACTCTCGGTTATGTGTCACTAGAAATTGTTTGTTGAACATATCACAGGGTCAAAGTTAGTATAACTTTTCATGATATTTACTTGTATAATAATATCATGAGATGCTACCACAATTGAGGCTCGACACTACTGAGTATCAATACTCATCAATTGGTGTAAAGTCTTCCAAACTCTCGGTTATGTGTCACTTGAAATTGTTTGTTGAACATATCATGGAGTCGAAGTTAGCATAACTTCTACGTTCATGATATTTACCTATTTAATATCATGAGATGCTACCACAATTGAGGCTCGACAATACTGAATGCCAATATTTATCAATTGGTGTAAAGTCTTCCAGACTCTTGTTTATGCATCTCTAAAGATTGTTGAATGTGTCACGGAGTAAAAGTCAATATACTTTCTACGCTAATATTATTTTTGATTTTAAAAAGCTAAACAAATTTTGAAGGAAAAAAAAATAATAATCTAAACATAAAATTTCCTTTTTAAAAATATTTCTAATTTGCAATTTTGCATAATAATTTAAAATTAATTTGGATTTAGATTTTTTTTCCCCAAAATTAAAATAAGTTCAAACAAATCCTGAATTAGTTATTTTCCTCCCAGCCTCGTAAATCCACACAAAATTAAAATAATAATTCAGCATCCTTCAATCCCACAGCGTCCGTTTTAACAGTTTTCCCACATTCCGTGCTCCTCTAGAAGACCGAGCTATAAAATATAGAGGCAACTTTTTTTTTTTTTTTTTTTTTTTTTTTTTTTTTTTTTTTTTTTTTTTTTTTTTTTTTTTTTTTTTTTTT
>NW_019272027.1:3562922-3592013 GCF_002738345.1 Cucurbita maxima
TTTTTTTTTTTTTTTTTTTTTTTTTTTTTTTTTTTTTTTTTTTTTTTTTTTTTAACGAACTCCAATTATACTGTTAAACGGTTAAAAAAAGTATCGATATTACCTCTAGAATTTTTAATTTTTTTTTTTAAAAAAAATACCCTTATTATTTTTAATTAATTTTTTTTTAATGGTTAATATTTTATTTCAAAAATTATCTCCAAACCCTAAACACCGAACATTTTCCGTCCCCCTGTTGGACCCAATCTTCACCCACCCTGATCCAATAATATACATTTACTTAGTTAATAAATATATATATATATTTTTAAGAATGGAAGCTATTGAAATTTGAATGTTTAGAAATTAAGTTGAATATGATATTATTATTTTCCTTACAAAATATTATTGAATTTATTATTATTTTTACATTTTAAATATAAATTGTACCGAAAATGAAAATTATTCATGAACATTTTTTGAAAATTAATTTTGCGATGATGAGAAATAAAATAAGAAGCAATGACGGAGATGAGGAAAACTTCTCCGCTCTCTCACTTTGTGGATATCTCTAGTGGACGATCTTAAACTTAAGTCGGCTTGGTTGTTCAGTTCTCGCCCGTTTTGATTGTTTAACTTTGTTTTTACCGTGTTCGACTATCGATTATATATATATATATATTATAATTATTGTGTTTGTGACTTGACCAAAAGAACCAATAATAGTCCAAAAAGAAGAGGGGCAAGAGAAGGCGAAGAAACGGACGTGTATAAAAGAGATAGCGTTTGTTAGTGCAGAAAATAACCGATGTGGGACTGAAAAAACACTCGTCTTCTTCAGGCAAAATCCATGGGGAGAGGAAAAATACACTCACTCTTCTCTCTCTACTTGTGCTTTTCTTGTGCTCACTATTATTAATTTCTCTCGCTTTTTCCCCCTTTCTCTCTCTACCCAACCCAGAAATACAGTCACCAACAAACCCATCATCATTTCCAGTACTCGAAGGAGGAACAATCGCCTCTGTGCCGACGAATTTCTGTCACTGATTTTGTCCAATTTTAGGGAAATATGAAGGAAAAGAGTGAAACTGGAGGTGGGTATGTGAGGGCAGATCAGATAGATCTGAAGAGCTTAGACGAGCAGTTGCAGAGACATTTGAGCAAAGCATGGACTATGGAGAAGAACAAGAGCAAGGTAGACGAGGAAGGCGGCGGCGGCGGCGGCGGTGGTGGTGGTGGAAAGCTGCCGATCACCAGGCAGGAATGGGAGATTGATCCTTCTAAACTCATCATCAAAAGCGTCATAGCTCGTGGTACTTTTGGAACTGTTCATCGTGGAATTTATGATGGCCAAGATGTTGCTGGTACGGGATTTTTCTCCCTCTACTCTGTTTGTTTAAGAATGAGTTATTGATTCTGAGAAAATCAGTTCATAAATGCATGGCTGAAGCCACTCGATATTGATTCTGTTTTCTTTGGTTTTTGTAATTGCATTGATCATATGAGGATTCTGATTCTGAATTTGGCGGAAGATCATATAAGGATTTTGATATTGAATTTCTTTGGGAGATTGTTCATAAATGAAATGGGTTTTTTCTCTTAGTTCTTAAATAGCTGAGGAATCGATGCCTTCTGAGGAAGGATATGCCTTAAACCTGTTTGATATTATGCCAAAATGAGAATAAACACTTTTCTGCTGCATCAATTATTTGCAAACATGAAGTTTTTTCTGTCTTGTTTTGAATTGGATAGAACTATGAGAGTTCTATTTGGCTTTCTTTTTTTCTTTTTTTGGAGTTATGGCCTCTTTGTAGATATTATCCTCAACAAAACACTGATTCACGAGATTGGCTTGAGCAGACAGCTACTTGCATTAACTACTGCACTGTTCTTTTTTTGGAACTTTTGTGTGTCCCCATTAATTGTTGACATGCACCCTTTTAAAGAACACAGTTGCACATAAAATTGGAAAACGGAGAACCCCATAAAGGAATTAACTCGATTGCAAATTGGATTTTTTGTTACTTATTGTTAGGTATCTGAATCTTTAAGTTGCCCAAATTAGTAATAGTTTTAAGCTTCGTTTTGTTGGGGCTTTTCCCCTTATTTTGAAAAACTTTTGGGGCATTTGTTTTGGCAATGCTTAAGTCTATTTGCTAGTCTTTCTTTAAGAGACTAAAGGTTGGTTTATTTTTCCTCAGTTAAACTTCTTGACTGGGGTGAAGAGGGTCATAGGTCGGAGGCAGAAATCGCGTCGCTTAGAGCAGCTTTTACACAAGAAGTTGTTGTTTGGCACAAGCTTGACCATCCTAACGTTACGAAGGTAAGATTTGATGGTGTTCTTCCTAGCTCGACTTTCATCATGTCCTTGTCCAAGATTAACGTATAGTTTTAATGAATAAACCAACTTGGCATAAGAAAGCTTGAAATTATGAATGCTTTCCTTGTTCACTTATCCATTTCTTCATGGATCAGCACTTCTACTTATAGGTAATTGCCTTTAGATTCTAAGACTATTGAGAAAATACATCTGATTCCATTCTTTGCATTTTCGTAGGTAGCCATAGTAATAATTATTATAAGTTCTTTGTTATTGGCTTCAAATCTTTAAGCAAAGTGTCTTGAATCTGCAATGAGACAAGCTATGGGCTTAGTTGCCGATAAGAACATAATCTCTTTTGGTGTTTCATATCTAAACGTACCATACTGAAGGAGTTATTTGTATAGGTTTAAAAGATGACTTATGGTGTTTCATTAACTTTTTCAGTTTATAGGAGCAACAATAGGCTCCTCAGATCTACAAGTACAAACAGAAAATGGCCAAATTGGCATGCCGAGCAATATTTGTTGTGTCGTTGTTGAATATTGTCCTGGAGGTGCTCTCAAATCTTACCTCATAAAGAACCGGAGGAAAAAGCTGGCGTTCAAAGTAGTCGTCCAGCTAGCATTAGACCTTGCAAGAGGGTTAAATTCCAATTACTGAATCTCTAGTCTTTTTTTGCGTTTCCCCACAGAGTTCCGAATTCTATCTGCAATTTTTTGTACATTAAACTTGTGCTTTTAAACTCAAGGCGAGTACCATTTGTAGGTTGAGCTATCTTCACTCACAGAAGATTGTCCATAGAGATGTCAAGACAGAAAATATGCTTCTGGACAAAACAAGAACAGTAAAAATTGCGGACTTTGGCGTTGCTCGTGTCGAGGCCTCAAATCCCAATGATATGACTGGCGAGACTGGAACCCTTGGTTATATGGCTCCAGAGGTACATGCTTGAATTGCCTTGAATATTGAACTCAAACCTCTCTTCTGCTCTTGCTATGTTGAATTTTATGCTTCTCACTAGTCTACCCTATTCGATATCTTGAAGCTCGTGGGATTTATAAGCAAGGCTTTCTGATGGGGTTTTTATATCTTTATTCATAGTGTAAAATATATGGTGCAAATGAAAAACTAACTTCAATTAGAAAGCAGTGGCTCAATCTTTAGCTTACTTCATCTGGCTCTACTCCGTTAAGTCGCGAGGACGAAAGTACTAACCTTTGAATTAGTGGATAAACGATTAGATTTGAATTAGTTAATGCAAAAACCTTTCTTTGTAGTTGGAAAACATACCATATTGTAAAATTTGAGATAGGAATGTTCGAGTGATGTGTGATTTCTGTGGAGTTCTGTAACCGCCCAAGCTCGCCGCTAGCAGATATTATCCACTTTGGCCCATTACGTATATTGCTGTCAGCCTCATGGTTTTAAAACGGTCTACTAGGGAGAGGTTTCCACATCCTTATAAGGAATGCTTCGTTACCCTCTCCAACCGATGTGGGATCTCACAAGTTTGCTGAGCTACTTTATAGGCTATGAGACTCGTTACACCTTATACGAGCTCCGAAAAAAAAAAAAAAAAACTGAAAGCTAAGAGATTAAATAGGAGCATAGATTCCTTTTCAACTTTTAGCATGATTGGTAAAAGCTTAGCCTTCTTTCGTTATGATTGCTGTTCAGTTTGTTTGCTAGGATAAATGTTCATCAGCTAGCCTTTTGCTTCTGGCTATCCTTCAAATCTGACATTAGGGATGACTTGAAACTTGACAGGTTCTCAATGGCAATCCATATAACAGGAAATGTGATGTCTACAGCTTTGGCATCTGTTTGTGGGAAATATACTGCTGCGATATGCCGTATCCCGACCTTAGCTTCTCGGAAGTGACTTCAGCTGTTGTCCGACAGGTAGGTTGAAATGATAGATCACATATCATTAGTCATTTGAATTGTGGTTGAACTTTCTCCATTTCATTCTAATAGCAATAAGATCTAATTCTGAATAGACAATGTACCTAACTTTAACACAAGCTGAAGATGAAAGCTCATCTTCTCTGATTGCAGAATCTTCGGCCAGAGATTCCTCGGTGTTGCCCGAGCTCACTTGCAAATGTAATGAAGCGATGTTGGGATGCTAACCCAGACAAGCGTCCAGAGATGGATGAGGTTGTAACCATGTTGGAAGCAATTGACACATCGAAGGGTGGAGGTATGATCCCCATCGATCAGTCTCAAGGCTGTTTTTGCTTCCGCAGGTACCGAGGTCCTTGAACGTGTTTACTTCTTCGAACAAAACGATGGCAGCAGCAATAATGCAACGTCAAAGATTCGGATTGTAATTTGTCCAATTGAAAAGGAACTGGAACTTGAGAATCAAGGGAACAAGTAGAGTGAAGGCTATAGGTTTAAAGAGGGGCTAAGCTAGCTATATGCTTTCTTTCTTTGTAGCAATCCCTTCCCTCTCTTTGTGAAGAAAAAATGAGTAAATTTTTCCAGAAAGATAAAAGCTTCAATGTTCTTCTGTTAACTTGGATTGAACATTATTACAAAGCTTCGTTAATAATATTTGGGCAATGCTGTGGATTTTCTTGAAAGGAAAGTTCACAATTTCATAAATTACATAAATTAGAAGACTTGGGTAGGTCAATAAGATCCCATATCGGTGGGAGAGGAGACGGGATATTCTTTATAAGGTTGTGAAAATTTCTCCCGAACAAATGGTATCAGAGTCAAACACCAAACGAGGTGCTAGTGAGAAGGTTGAGCCTCGAAAGGGGTGGGGACACGAGTGTCAGCGAGGACACTGGCCCCAAAAGGGGTGGATTGTGATATTCCACGTTGGTTGGGGAAGAGAACAAAGCAATCAGTTGAGGAGAAAGGGTGTGGAAACCTCTCTAGCGTCTTTTAAAAACCTTGAGGGGAAGTTCGAAAAGCCTAAATATGACAATTTTTGCTAGCAGTGGGCTTGAATTGTTACAATATGGGTCAAGTTTTGGTCGAACTTGGGTCGAGGCAACAAAAAAATGAAGCTTTCTTTTAGCATAGTTCGAAACTTTTGTTTCTTTTAATTAAAAGCGGATAAAAATTAGAATTTGAAGGCACATAATACATAAAAATAGGCAAGATTAGAGTGTTTTTTTTTTCCTCAATGATTTGAACTTTCAACTTTAAGAAAAGTACATATCAATTATCGTCGGTAAGAACGATTCTTAAAACTACGATCCAAAGTTCCTCAAAAGGGTTTATCAAAGAATCTATGAACTCATAACCAATAAGGCTGAATGCCAAATTAATGAATTGATTCACATGGCAAACTTCCTCAACCAGCAATCTTGTAGCTTGGATTCACCAAGTTATCCAGGCCAGACACTACTTTTATCGACTCTATAACATCACCAACCTTAAGATCCGCCAAAAAATCCTCATTTTCGGTGACGTAACCGAACACGGCGTATCGACCATCCAATATATTGGCATTACTAGGAGTAAGTTCACTTTCCTTTAGCAGCCAAAACACCTGACTAGATCCTGAATTGTTATCAAATTCCTGCATGGAAAGCAATGAACATGAAACTGGCAGCTCGTGAAGAAAGGGCGAGAGAAAGAGAGACAGAATTATCACCTCTCTAGCCACGGCCATAGTTCCAAATGCATTGAAGGGAAGTTTTGTTTGAGCCTTGTATAGACCAAGCTCCTGTTTGAAACACATGATAAAACTAATAAGTAAAACTCGAGCCGAGAATCAAACTTCACTACGACAAAGTTTTTGTTCGTGCCTCGTGCAGACTCGGGTGGCTTAAATGAAAATTGTATGAAATGAATACTGCATACCTAATAAATCACTAATAATTTCGGTATGCCTAAATATATAGGTGCAACAGCCCAAACCCACTGCAAACAGATATTGACCGCTTTGGCTCGTTATGTATCGCCTTTAGCCTCATAGTTTTAAAACGCATATGTAAGGAAGAGGTTTCCACATCCTTATGAGAAATGTTTCGTTCTCCTCCCCAACCGATGTGAGATCTCATAATCCACCCCCTTTAGGGGTCCAGTGTCCTCGATGGCACACCACTAGCAGATATTGTCTGCTTTTGCCCGTTACGTATCGTTGTCAGCCTCACGGATTTAAAACGCGTCGGTTAGGGAGAGGTTTTCACACCCTTATGAGGAATGTTTCGTTCTCCTCTCCAACCGATGTGAGATCTCACAATCCACCCCCTTTAAGGGCCTAGTGTCCTCGATGACACACCACTCAATATCTGACTCTGATAACATTTATAACAGTCCAAATCCACCCCTAACAGATATTGTTTGCTTTTGTCCGTTACATATCGCCGTCAGCCTCACGGATTTAAAACGCGTCGGTTAGGGAGAGGTTTTCACACCCTTATGAAGAATGCTTCGTTCTCCTCTCCAACCGACGTGAAATCTCATAATAAGTCAGTCTGAATGCATCTTGCAAGAAAAAGAGGCCTTACTTCCAAAGTTTCCCCATAGAAAGGTGCTTTCTCCCCATCAACCATGATTTCTAATGGTATGGTCCGGGTTTTCTCGGTACTAGGATCGATGAAACCCTCTGCAGGACCTTCTGGATCACCAGTTTGAACAACGAAACCATCCGCTGCAAAAACGATAAAAATTTTGTGGCCTTGCTAAGTCATATTATAATATGAAGATGTCAAGTAGAACATGTGCAACAGAGTATAGAAATCTCTCATAATATTCATATTCATTAAGTAAATCTAGTCTTCTATATATATACCTCTTTGGATTTCCATGCCATCGTAGAAGTGTCGTTCGACCAAGTCGACAAAATTCCCAGAGCTTACGGGAGCGTTATAGCCATCTAAAACTATATGGAAAATGTAGTTGTCGACGTTCGGATTGTCCTTCACTTTAACCTTCATATCCACAGCTGCTCTCCCTTTCAATAGAGGCATATTTCTGTATTCCTCAGGCACTTCATACGGGAAGCCATCGACCATATCTTCTTCAACACTGCAGAAACCGAATGCCCCACGAAGATCTCAGCTGCAGTCAATGACAAGGGTATATATGAGATTATAATTTAAGGACGATTATCTTTTCTTAGTCCTTTCTAACCCAATTTCGACATTAAACTGGTGTGTTGTTCTTAATTGTACGACTTCAGAACACCGATAGGATGAACATACATATGGATCAAAAGGCTTTCTTAAAGCTACTCTGAGTTGAGATGAAGAACCCGGACGAAGATTGTCGGGAATCGGGAAGTAGTTCTTACCAACATAATAAGAATGCAACCATCAGCATGGAGAATATGGCCATTACTCACCTGCCAACATAATTAAGAAGCTCCTTTTGTTTTGGCGCAACAGCTTCTCTATCTCTATCTTCCACAATCTTTTGAAGCTCATCTAATCCAACTTCCAGTTTACCAAGAACTTCAACTCCATGTTCCTTCTTCGATTCTGCCAACCCCGATACAATCAAATCCTTCCCCTGCTTGAGCGTTCGAGACGCCTGCCTCACATTCTATAGAGCAACAAAAGAGAAAAAAAAACAAAGGATTGAACTCAAAATATTTTCTGGAGATATACATCGAACATGTCTAAGAACCATTTAGAAACATTTTTTATTTCAAGGCAGAAAAACAGGCACATCAATCATATAACTTACCCTCTCCACAGAATCAAGTGCCTTGACTCCAGAAATTTTGAGGCTTTCAGAAATGTCTTCAAGTGGTTTTTGAACTTCCCTAATAGCTTTATTATTAATAGGCAAAGCATATCTCAACAAAGCTCCAGGATCCTTTATCGGCGGACCGGATATCAACACGGACAGGTCGGGAATTACAGGACCAGTAGCTGCATATGCGTCTGCAGAGGAGCCTAATGCAGGAACCCCTGTGATTAAACTAAATGCCAAAGCCGTTGAAATTGCAATCTCCTTCAAGCAAAATGGCCTGCTTTTCTGGTAAACAAAATATGGACTCATTCAACCATTTGTTGTTTATTTCTTAATTCACAAGTCAAATTCCAAATTTAAGCATTAAACTTCAATGTTTGCATCCGTTTAATCACTTACATACGTGAGTGTCTAGTCTAGCTTGCATGCACCTCGACAATTCTTGTACGACAACTACCTGATCCTATTACATTTGGTTGTCAACGAAACTCATTATATTGGTCATTGTTGACCATTAAACTAACTTAGAGTGGTTTCTGAACTTCAAAACGTTATGATTACGTTCTTGAACTTTAAACTGTGATCCCAAGTAGTTCTTATCATTTTCACTAAATGATAATGCAGCATGCTTATGGTGAAGAACTGGGCCAATTTGGCACCGAATCATCAAAGTTAAGCAACTAAATTCATAATTCAAACAAAATTCATATGACTTGAAGCAGAATTCTTCCCAGAGAAGTTCAAATTTGCAACAAAATATCATACAAAAGACAAACCCAATCAATTTCGGTAAAATCTCCACGCCATATTCACTCAGAGTTCAACAGTCTTCAGCATTAGCAAGAACAAAACTCGATGCCATCAAATTGAACAACATTACAACTGAAGAACCAGATCTCACCTTCGCATTCTGAAGCTCACATTTTATTGAATTGTAGGAGGACCATCTGGAGCCGAATCGTTTGGAGAAAGCGCCATTCCAGAGCTTCGAGGAGCGACAATGGCTGGTAGGTATGGAGGATTTGGAGGTAACAAGAGACGAACAGAACTTACAGGAGATAATGGTCGCCATTAACGCTACGTTAAACAGAGTCAATTTGAACACTGAAATAACATCAGGGGGTTGTGATCTTGTTTGTGGGAAATCGTTGAGAGAAAAGGAGTGACTGAAATGGATTCGAAGATAGGGAAGAAGAAGATGGAGATAAGGTTTTTCGATTGTTTGGTGTATTATTCACAGATTGTGCGAGAAATTTGGTTCGAAGTGGGGTCTTCTCTTCACTCTCCGTGGATAAGATTGGGCACAATTACACAATTTAAAAACAAAATATATTTTTTTTATTAACTTAACAATTTTTTTTTTTTTTTTGTTTATTTATGCAAGTTCATGAGGCCGAGACGGGGAAGGATTTTCTTGAGGGCGTACACGGGGTTGAGTCGAATTGAGTTGGGTTGGAGAAATCTTTTGAGTTAACTTAAAAGTTCGGGTTGGTTGGGTTGATGACCGAGCAACCCAAATAGAATTCACAACCCAATCCAATATCATTCAATCTTCTATTTTTCGGGTTGAGTTGAATAAATTTTTTGAACTAACCTGAAAGTTCGAGTTAGTTGGGTTGATAACCGAGCAACCTGAATAGAGTTCACAACCCAAATATCTTGAATTAAGTTGATTTTTTTTTTAATTTTTTTTAAATCATCATAATAATCTAAAAGTAATGTAGGATAGGATAGAGTTCAGTTGTAACTCTGCTCTCCGGTTGGTTCGGTTAACTCAATCAAAAAATATATATCAGCCTGCAAATCAACCAACCCAATCCAAACCGGAAAAAATTTAGTCCAACACAATCTTTAGGATTTGAGTTGGGTTATTCTCGTATGAATCCAGTTTTCAAATCATATGAATATCTGCGGATTATTATTATTCCAATAAGAGATAGATAATAATCCTAATAATAAGTTTCAGTCATTAATTAATTTTCATATAAATATTATTTTTTTTTTCATTTTATGTGGCTAATTTTGTTAATCCAGATAATTAACATAGATAATCATTAGTTATAATATAGTAATATATTTATTAACTCAGTATTAATTATTATGTTATTTTTAGTTCTAAGAATAAAAAATTTGATATGATCCTACCCTTAATAATTATTAATATTTTATTTTAAAATAAAATTTGTAACTATAAAATGTTATAATTTAATCTTGAAATAATTTCATATTTTTTTATTAGGTAGAATATATAATTATTCGAAGATACTAAATATATATATATATATATATATATATATATATATATATATATTAAAGAAAGTAGATAATAATAATAATAAATAATAGTGAAAATTTAATATCAAAGTTAATAATTTAATCTTATTAATAATATTATATGAATTAAAAAAAAATCAAAGCCTACAAAATCTTACCCATATTTCAAATAAGATAAAAATAGAACCGATTCAGTTATAAAATCTAATTTCGTTTTTTAATTTACTTAATTATTTTTATGTTTTTAATTTTTTTAATTATTATTATTATTATTTTGTAGATATTTCTACCCTAAAAATTCAAGATGGAGATGTGTAAAGAGAAGGATAATGAATGGAAACAAATTCATAAATCAAAAACTTTCAACAACCTACCAAAATCTATAATTCTCTTCCAAAAAAAAAACAACAAAAAAGTCAAAACTACAATCCCGATACTGTTCTAGCTATGCACAACTTCATTCCTCCTTACGATAGCAACCACACCACGCTTTAAATGACCTACAAAAAGCAAGAATGAAACGATCAAAGAATGATCAAATTAGGTAAGACAGAAGTAACTTGTCTTTCTTGTACTCTTTACACCATTATTTAAGGACGTAAATTCAACCCGTTTTAAATAACTTTTTAAAATAGTAATTTTAGTGAGATATTTATGAAAAAGAACATTTATAGGTACTTTTCACTGTTTCAATACAAATTCACCTTAACTATTGTTTAACAAAAGAAGTGAAAATTTTGTATACTCACTTAGCTCGATGGACTTGCAGTTTATGCGTTGGAGAGCTGAACTTCATTGGCTTTCACAGCATTCTCGTCGGCCTTTGGACGGCATACAGAGTAATATGTATAGAGGAGGAGCTGAAGGAAACCCGAAATTGCTCCAAGACCATTGCTAACCTGCAAATTTCATCCAAATAATTCAAATAATAGTTATGGTAATGGTTAGATAAACATGACTCTCCATAATAGTATGATATGGTTTACTTTGGACATAAACTCTCATACTTTTGGTTTGGACTTCTCCAAAATACCTCATTCTAATGGAGATAGTATTATTTAATTAATGGAGATAGTATTATTTAATTATAAACTTATCATCATTCACTAAATTAGGGGATGTGAGACTTTCATCCGACCATTATGATAAATATATATTTAATGAAATAAATTCAAACTATGAAGTATTGGTAGGCATTAGAGATTTCCAAATAGGCTTTAAAAAAATATCATAATAAATGGGAGAAACAGGTGCCGGTGACGTTTTGTTTCCAATAGTAGAATTATAACAAAAAAGAATGATTGTAGTTCAGTTGATCAATTACAGATGTAGATATGAAAGTAATTTGTGAATGTTACCGATAAATTATGTTATTTAATTATTTCAAGATAAAGATTACATGAAAGTAATAGAAATGCACGGTACTTACAAGAACGTAGATGTCAAACTTGATTAGAGAATAGGCCGTCCAAATACAACCATTGAGAAAGTTGGCTAACGAGAGAGTAAATGGCATGTACTTGACACTCTTCGTCTTGATCACTTTTGTCTATTAAATAAAAAAAGATTTTTTAAGAAAATATTCTTATATAAAGAAGATTATTTGCTTTAAATTTGCATAATTGAAATATCATGAAATTAACTTACCATGATCGTTAGAGGAGAAGCATACATAATGATGTTGAATACGTCACATATTATTCCAACCAACAGTGATCTTTGCTTGGTTCCATGAAGGAATACAATAGTTATTACAGCAACAGCAGCCACGAAAATAACCTCAATCACAAGGCAAATACTAACTTTTTTCTGAAATGAAATCAAAAAGAGAAAAAGAAAGTGCGTTATATTAACTATTTTGCATAATCTTTTAAATTATTCATTAATCTAAAATAAACAATCTCGAATAAAGAATTGGATCTAAAATATCGTGATTATGTGCTAATTAAATTAATGCATTTAATTCATCTAGCTTAAATTTTTGGATTAATCAATGATCTACGATTTGTGTTACTAAAATCAATAATCTACATTAGGAAGAAGTTAGAAAGAGTAATTACGAACCCGTCCTTTGGAATCAGCATACAGGCAGAATATAGCCAAATAAAATAGCTCTATGAAAAGGCCAATGCCATTAATAGTGATGATCAGAGTGCTGTCAGGATGAACGAAAGGCATTCCGTAGAATACCCAACACATACAGTTCAACACAGTTGCAAGGTACGGATCTGGCTTGAACTCCTCAACTGATTTGCTTTTGTAAATTTTGAAAAACGTCGGTCTGCAGATTTTTTTTTATACACATACATTAAAGCAGAGATCAAACTAACATCACCAGCAGCAATCATAAATAAAAATATAACAACAAAAAATCAATACGAACGAAATTTGCTTAAAATTTTAATTGCAAATCAAGCGTTTCTTACTTGAGAATCCAGATTCTTAGAGAGCCTAAAAAACTAAATTCGCTTAAAACACTTTTTCTTATTTATACATAAACGAAATCGATCAAATCAAAAGAATAAGTAAAATCCGTATTGTTCAAGAGCGTATGAACAACTAAATTTGGCGAAGTACTTACAACGGCGAGAGAAAAAGACCAAACGAAATGACATTTCCTGCAAAATCAAAGCATCATGAAGAACACTTATCATACACAGTTCCAGAACAATAAACTAACAGAATCAATCATCTTCGAAAAATCTCGATTGATTCAGAGAATCGGCCAGAAATTGAAGTAAATTAGAGAATCGAGGTTTTTAACTTACCGACGATGCCGACTATGTTACGAGCTTGAGTAGCGGAAAGCATTTTGGGAGAAGCTTGAAGAAGCGAAGAGAAATTGCAGAGAGTTCAAGAGAGAGAGGTTTTGCAGAGAGTTTAAGAGAGAAAGAGGGAGAGATGTTTTGAGTTCTGTGACAGTTAGAGATATTTAAGCACAGTCGCGACAGTGCCTCTGACGGATTTTCGAATGATTTAATTTCGATTTTTTTTTTAAAATTATTTTTTAGTTTCCATTTTCTCTCTCTTTTTTCATTGAATTTTCGTGCATGGATTTTGTTGAGATTCTATCTTTACGTAATTACGCCTCTCATTCTTCCTTATTTACTATTTTGCCATTTACTTTTTTTTTTCTTAAATAATATTATTTTAACATTAATAAAAAAACTAAAGCCTTTTTTAATATTTTTTTTTGTAAAATTTCGCCATAAAATATAGTTTGTTTGGTTGATTTTCTGTCTATTAAAATTTTCTACTGGACTACAATTAAAAAATGTCAAGGGTAATATTGTAATTTTAAAAGAATATATGGATATTTTTTAAACAACAAATCAAATAAAATAATAAATTTTGTATTTTTTTTACGAAATAAATTTTAAGTTTATGAAATTTGTTGATTTAGTTTATCAAATTTTCAAATCAAATTAAATACTATTTCCAAATTTGGCATTGATTATTATTATTTTTTAGTTGATTTTTTTGTTATAATATATTATTTAAAATTTTTATTTAGATATATTAAAACTAGTATGTTTTTAATTAGATATAAAGATATGATAATCTAATTAGTAATATTTATTGGATAATATTTTTTGTTTCCATTTTCCATTCGAATAATTTACGATAATTTAAATATTAAAATCTTAGATTAAATAGAATGAGATATAATTATAAAATAAAATAATAAATATACTCTTTAATTTGAAAATCAGTAAAATTACAAAAAATGTCTAGAATTACAAATTAAATAATTTTTTTTTTTGTAAGTTTAGATTATTTGCTAACCTTTTTTCTCTAATTTAGTTATAAAAATATTTTTTAAATCCTAACCTAATTTTATTTTAAAATTTTAAAAATCATATCAAAAGCAATTAATATAAATAAGTTTAAAGTTTCCTAAATAAATAAAAAAAAATCAAAGTCAAATTAAAAAACGAAAAATTTAAATATATATATATATATATATATATATTTTTTTTTTTTTTAAAAAAGCTTTTTTTTATTATAAATAATTTCACTTATAATTTTAGTTTTTAATATTTAGAAATTGTATTTTAAAAAACCTAAATAAAAATACAATAGTTATAAACAATTTCAAAGTTTCACTCAAAAAGAGGGGAAAAAATTCAAGTTAAATTCTTATAAATAGATAAAAATAAATAAATAAATATAATGATCGAAATAATTTTTTTTAAAAATAAAAAATAAAAGAGGTTAGTAGACAATTTAGTCATATATTTTAATAATCTAAGGCTAAAATTGGCATGTCATTAAAAATAAGAAACTGATTTGGGAACTAAAATAAATGACACGTCGATAATGTTAACATATATGAAACAGAATTCAACTTATTTTCCAGATTTGCCCCCATTTATTAATGTTTTTTTTTTTTTAGAAATTAATTAAATAGAAAATTCATCAAATATTCCATTAACAAATGGAATACTCCATAATTAACGATTTGCTCCTAATAAATTTTACAAAGAATACAACTGTAAACTCTATGTCGATCCCAAAGTGACTAGGAACGTTCACATGGTGAGGATATGGAAGCCTTCCTTGTCTTGCCTCTACTCCTCGTTTCTATTTTAATTTTCATCTCGTGAAATTTTAATTTAATTTTGTCGGGCTCGAGTTCTTAAAATTTTTTTTTGCTCATCTTTTTATATATATTTTTAAAAATTATATTAAAATTTTAATGAATAATTTCCATTTTCTAGTATTATATTTAAAAAGTTATTTTTTAATTTTAATTTTGATATATATATATTAAGAAGTGAACGGGAGGCAAGCAATTTGGAGGGATTGGGGCGGTGACGAAATGAGATTTATAATCTATGTTCTCATTTAGTTAATGGGAAGAAATTCCTCTCGACTCGTTCTCCCATTTCCTATTCTCCATTTAAATCAAGATTCTGTTCCGGATGAATTTTTATAGGGCCGAACACTATAAGTTAAATAGATCTCTACAAAATTTGATTAATTAATTAATGTGTATATTTAGCGTATTAACACTATATTAATAAGTTGGAAAAAAAAGTTAAATAAATATTGAATATATTATATTTAAAAAAATAAATTTAATTTAAAAGATTGAAAATAATATTTAGTATATAAAAATAAAAAGAAAAATTTATATTTAATTTGAATGATTAACCGTAATATATTAGATATGAAAAGAAAATTATATTGATTGTATTTGATACTTTAAATATTAAAATAATTTATGTATGTAAAAATTATTAAATAAAAATATATATTTAAAATTTAAATTGAAAATATTATATCTTATCATATATTTAAATATATAATATGATAAATATTATCTCAAAATGGAAGCTCGTGCTTGTTTATCCCGACTATAATTACTGTCGAAGCTAAAACATTATCTTTTGAGAGCCACTTTAATCTTTTTACGCTAAACATAATGAACTAAAAATTAAAATTCACGAATGATGATCGTTGTTCAATTTGTGTATACGATAAGTTAAAGTCGAGAAGACATCGATTATTATCGTAAAAGTGAATAGTTCAAATATTGTCAAACCAACCATCACAATTCGGACTCGGGTTTCATAAAAAATGTCTAAACTTAATTAAACCGTAAGTAGTTTGATAGGCAACAAGCCTCTTAACTTAACCTAATCCGACACGTAAACGAAAATGGGAGATTTAGAATTTGTATAAGAAAAAATGGAAAAGAAAAACATGCCATAAGGGTGAGAGGAGATGCGCAAGTAATTTTGAAACGAACACTTCTGTTTTAATACGTACGTTTTAATCTTCAATTTAATTCTAATTTGCAAACAAATTAAAACAAACTTTCAGTTCAATTCTATTATTCACGCTTCGTTCTCATTTTTTTCGTTTTTGATACGTAGGTTTAAATATTCATTCTATTAGTTAAATATAACATCAGTTCGAGAAAAAATTAAAGCAAACTTTCGATTCAGTTCCGTCATTCACGTCTCGTTCTTATTTTTTAAGTTTTTCGGCACGTGGGTTTGAATCTTCATTTTATTAGTTGAATATAATATTAGTTCAGGAAAAAATTAAAACAAACTTTCGATTTAGTTCCGTCATTCACGTCCCGTTCTCATTTTTTTCGTTTTTCGACTCGTGGGTATGAATTTTCATTCTATTAGTTGAATATAATATCAGTTCGGGGAAAAATTTTTTTCGACTCGTGGGTATGAATTTTCATTCTATTAGTTGAATATAATATCAGTTCGGGGAAAAATTGAAGCAAACTTTCGGTTCAATTCCGTCATTCACGTCTCGTTCTCATTTTTTTTCGTTTTTCGGCACGTGGGTTTGAATCTTCATTTTATTAGTTGAATATAATATCAGTTCGGGAAAAAATTAAAACAAAACTTTCGATTTAGTTCCGTCATTCACGTCCCGTTCTCATTTTTTTCGTTTTTCGACTCGTGGGTATGAATTTTCATTCTATTAGTTGAATATAATATCAGTTCGGGGAAAAATTAAAGCAAACTTGTGGGTATGAATTTTCATTCTATTAGTTGAATATAATATCAGTTCGGGGAAAAATTAAAGCAAACTTTCGGTTCAATTCCGTCATTCACGTCTCGTTCTCATTTTTTTCGTTTTTCGACACGTGGGTTTGAATCTTCATTCTATTAGTTGAATATAATATCAATTCAGAAAATATTAAAACAAACTTTCGGTACAGTTCTATCTCATTCACGTCTCGTTCTCATTTTTTCGTTTTTGACACGTAGGTTTAAATATTTAGTGGCATATAATACTAATTAAGCTATTTAATAGTCTAAAACTAAGTTAAAGATGGATAATTACAATTACATCATCAATCATTATATTAAATAACTCTAATAAATAAATAAATAAATAAATAAAACAAAATAGTGGATTGTAGCTCAAAGCCCAATTTCTAGGCCCAACTTTAATTTGTGACCATAAACCATGGTTAGGGCCCAACTCAAGGCCCACACACGTTTGGCCCATTGACGTAACATATATATATATTATATATATACACACACAACGTATGTATAATCATTCTTTTGTGTTAAATTAAGTATAATTTTATTTATTTATTTTGCAATCATAATTAAAGTCAAATTTAATATATTCATTTATTATTATTTAGGGTTTATTTTTATTTATTTAAATTTCTGTCTATCTTTGATAATATTAGGGACGTTACAAAAATACTCATATTGACGGATAATACCGTTCATACCAGATTTTAACATTCAATAGGAGTATTAAAACCCTTGATTTTTTTATTTTTTTATTTTTTTATTTTATAAATATGGACGGAAACCATTTACGTGCACATCATAAATCACATCTTTTATTTCTGTTCTCTCGTATGTTTCGACTTATAACTCAACGTTTTCTCCCGATCTTTTAACGTCTTAATCCTTTTCTTTCATTTGTCAATCTCGGAACTTTTTAAAATTTTTATTTTAAAGTATCATTCGACTGATATCATTGTTTTAATTTATCGACCGATGTATTACGAACACGAATTTTATCTATCTTTTAAAAAAATAATAATAAAAAAAAAAGAAGGAGAAATTAAATAATGTGACAAAATTAAAGAAGTATTAAATATGGGCAAAATAATTTAAAATTAATTCACAAAAGTCAGATTTCTACTCCCAAACTTAGTTGGTTACTTGTAGCAATAAAACCCTATTTTTTTTTTAAATAAAAAAAATTATCAAATATGATGTATGAACTGCCACCTAATATTAATATTAATTCATAAATATATTTTTAATATTAATTTATTAAATATTTTATCACCAACCCACCTGAGGACTTGGGAGAAAAATATATATTTTTATATTAATTTCTTAATGAGTAATTTCCATATTGACAAAAAAGAGTATTATTTGATATCGAACATGAGCATAGTTCAATGATTAAATGTGAGATCCCATATGGGTTGAAGAGGGGAACGGAATACTTTTTATGAGTGTGGAAATTTTCTCCCTAACAGACGTGCTCTAAAATCGTGAGGCTAATGGTGATACTTATAAGACTACCGTGAGGCTAACGGGCTAAAGTAGACAATATTTTTTAGCAGTGGGCTTGGGCCATTATAAATGGTATTAGAGCTAGAGACTGAGCGGTGTGACAACGAGGAAGCTGGGTCTCTAAGAGAGGTGGATTGTGAGATTTTACATTAGTTGAAGAGGAGAACAAAACATCCCTTATTAGAGTGTGGAAACCTCTCCCTAACAGACACGTTTTAAAACCGTGAGGGTGATAGTGATACGTATGGGGCCAAAACAGGCGGACTTGAGTTGTTACAAATGGTATCAGAGTTAGACACCAAGTAGTATGCCGTTGAGGATGCTGGGTACCTAAGAGAGATGGATTGTGACATCGCATTCGTGATATGAAAACCTCTTCCTAACAAACGTGTTTTAAAATCATGAGGCAAACGTCGATACGTAACAGACAAAAACGTATAATATCTCCTAGCGATGGGTTTAGGTTATTACATCAAAATTTTTCTACACTCCTTAGAATCGAAGGCTCAAACCCGAGCAACAAGATTTTAGACCTTAACCATGTGGCTCACATGAATATGTTTTGAAGCATAAGAAATGGCACTTTTGAAGCAAATCAATTTTCAATAATGCTAAGTCCATGTGATGAAATTAAAGTAGATTCTTACTTCTAAATGGGAGACAAAATTCCCTTTTTATAAATATTATTCAACAATGGTCGATTTGATCCTTAAAATCTCGATCCGATAACTATTTGATCTTTTAAAAGTTTATTTATTTATCGAGAAAAATGAGTTTAAAAACAAAAACGAGCTTTAAATTTTTTTTCTTTCTTAATTTTCAAAACTTTGCCATGTAAAAAAAATAGATAACAAAATAGTAGTCTTCATCAAGCTATCTTGTGGCGTAGTTCAAATTATGAGTTTAGAAATGAGTTTTCTTTACTATTAATCTTGATCATCAAGGTAATCCGTTCCAAAATTTTCCTTTGAATTGATTCGTTATTGTCTTTAAGGGTCTTGTTTTTCAACAAAATTTATATGGAATCCCGACTTTCATATTGTAACATCTCAAACCCACGGCTAGATATTGTCCACTTTGACCCGTTAACTATCATCATCAGCCTCACGTTTTAAAACGAGTCTATTAAGGAAAAGTTTCCAAGCTATTATAAGGAATGTTTCATTCTTCTCTCTAACCGATATGGGATCTCACACTCGAACTGGGGCTCATATAAATTTATCACATTATATAAGTATTAAACTAAATACTATAATCTAATTTTAAAAAACATAATTTTATGAATATATACTATGGTTTTTATTACCCGTCGTAGCTTTACGTGGAAAATAACCGAGATTGAGATGTTATCAATTTAATAAAATGCTCGTTTTATCAACCATTTAGCCATTTCGAATAGCTATAAAGGTCAAATTCCAACGTTTCTAAATGAAAATGTCTTAAAATCAAGCTCTCTTTTATATTCGACGGTAAATTTTCGTTCAACCTGAAGAACCCTAAATATAATCGGTAAAAATTTGATATATATTATTTGTTTCTCAAAAAATAAAAAGACATGTAATTACAATTTTTAAAAACAAAAATTGCAAATAATTTATGGAAAAATAGATTTTAATTAGTTGTTTAGACAAAGCAATGATATTTTAAAATAATATTTGGTATTTAAATAATATTTTAATAGCACTTGGAATATGACTTCTTATTTATTTATTTATTTATTTTAATTTTATGACATAGCTATCCATATGAACCTTCCCCGAATAAAACCTTAAATCGATTATTAAATTTTAAAATAATAACACCATAATAAATTTTCTTATAAAATAAATTTTTTAAAGAATCTCTCTATGCCACGTAGCGCAATCTGAACCGTACATCTCTAGTACTTTATTGTTTTGACTTTTTTCAGATCCGACACTGTGACATGGAAGCTCAGTACCACGAGCCACGTGTTGCAATCCCATTAACTATTTCCTATCCAACGGCCTAGATCAAATCTTTTTTGTAAAGTCAACTGTCCAAAAAGAAAACATATTTTAAAATAAAAATGAAGCGTCCATTTCTTATATATTCGATTTTTTATTTTTATCCCTCCTCATTGGTGATGGCTTAACATAACCAATAAAAATTTAATTTATAAAAATAAATAAATAAATAAATAATTTGTAAATTTAAAAGTGTTCTGAGTTTGATCGGACTGAACCATTTTTTTAAACCTAACCCATAGGTTCGTTATAAAATTTTTAATTCAAACCGAACCCAACCCAGATCAAGGTAAGTTTTTTACTTAAATTTTTTTTATTTTTTTATAAAAATAAAATATTTATTTGTAAAATATCTATTTACGGAAATTACTTCCAAAAAAAATTAAAAATGGAATAAATATTAATAAAAGAAATAATCATTAAATTAAATAAAAAGAAAATAAATATATGTATGTATAATTATATCGTAACACTATGGTGTGAACAAAGGTCGGGGCATTTTGGTAATTTCAATGATCCCTTGATATAAATAGGTGTTGAAGCTCTTAAATTCAACTTTTAGGTAGCGAGAAAGCACCTGGAAAGCGATCGATTGGGGGAAAAGAACGGAGTCGCGCCGTCGTCTCGTCTCGCCGGAACTCGAATCTCCGGCCGCCTCTGTTTCCTCTTTCCGATTTAATCTCCTTTCATCGGAACTCTCCTATCTCCGATTACGATCGTCATCAGAATCTGTGAAAAAGGAATTGAAAATTAGAAGGCATGGTGGGATTTTTCGCGATTCAGTTAGAGATTTCCGCTAGGTTACTCTGGACTACCAGCTTCTTCCGCCATAAGCGATCGTGATAATCTTTGTTCTTCCTTGTTTCGAGATTACTGTTCTGTTTGTGTTTAACATTTAGGTTAGTACTAAATCATCAAATTTCAAATTCCATACAACTTCCACTTCTACACCGCCGGAATTGGACGAAATTTGAATGGAATCCGGCCGGTTCTTGTTCAATCCCCCGGCTTGCGGCGGCAACATGCTTTGCCTTGGCGGGGCCGGTGGTGGCGATCGTTTTCTGCGAGGTCAATTTCTCTCCCGACTTATTTTTTATTTTTTTGAAGTTTTTATTTTAGAAGACCCATTTCCTCACTTTATATATATATATATAAACTTTAAAATATTTTTCATAAATCCTAATTTGATATTTAAAACGTCTCATTAAACATCTTTTAAATTACTGACCCTAAATTTATAATTGAATATATAACGTCTTTTAAATGATTCTTATTATTATATCAAAATTTTATCACTTTTGTTCATTAGATAGATGAAAAAAAAATATTTTGTTTTAAATAATGTCAAAATTTTAAATAAATTTGGCTTAAATAATTTTCACCCAAATTTTTGAAAAAAATTAAATTTATCCATTAAAAAACTCTATTCTTTATTATTAATTAACAAGTGGTGTACATTTTTTTAAATAAAAATTCATAAATTTTGCAAAGGAGTGTTTGACCTAGAAGCTCCTCTTCAGAAATTCATTGGGAAAAAAAAAAGGCTAGGACTTTTATGTTCAAAATTATGATTTTTGGGAAGGAATTCATGTTTATATAGATGCTGGATTGGAATTTACTGTCCTTTTTTTATGGATTTTCCCTCAAAAATTAAATAAAATTGATTTCTTTTTCTAATTTTATGATGAACAATTAAGAAGGAAGAACAATGATGAGCATGAGCATGAACATGAGCATGCAAGAGAGTTCAAAGGGGAGACCGTTTTTCAGATCCCCTGATGATCTTTACGACGATGAATATTACGACGAGCTTTACCCCGAGAAGAAGCGCCGTTTGGCCAATGAGCAGGTTTTTTTACGTTCGCCTTTATCACTTGTTGCTATGTCTCACTCTTTGTGTGGACTAAAATTGAAGTTGTGGAAAACTGTTGTGAAGGTTCAAATGCTGGAGAAGAGTTTTGAGGAAGAGAACAAACTGGAGCCAGAGAGGAAGTCCCAACTAGCCAAGAAGCTGGGGCTGCAGCCAAGGCAGGTGGCCGTGTGGTTCCAGAACCGCCGTGCCCGGTGGAAGACGAAGCAACTCGAAAGGGACTATGATGTTCTTAAAGCTTCATATGATTTGCTTATGTCAAACTATGACTCCATTGTCAAAGAGAATGCGGTGCTTAAATCTGAGGTAAGATGAAAAAAAAAATATCAATATAGAGAGTTCAGAAACAGAACAGCAAATTCAAGGATGTGCATAATAAACTATAGTACTTTCAGGTGGCTTCCTTGACTGAGAAATGTGTAGCTAAAGAGCTTGATGGAGGAGAAGCACCAATTCCATGTACGACTTCGGAGCCTCTTCGAGCAGACACTGCCCACGTCTCTGCCCCACACTCCGGTGGCTCCGGGAGAAAGGCTGAAGATCGTCTAAGTTCAGGGAGCGATAGCAGTGCAGTGATTGACGATAATTGTCTACAACTCATCGACAGTGGCGATTCTTACTTCCCGAGTAATGAGTATCCTCTACCTCCTGGGCTGCAAATGGAACATGATGACAGGAATTATAATAGCAATTACTTGTTCTCAGATATGTTTGCAGAAACAAACCAACAGAACCAGGAGGGGGGGCCTCCAGCTTGGTGGGCATGGCCTTAGGATTGAATGTTCTTCAACTTGTTACAGCTTGATGATGCTTATACAAAATGTTTGAAAGTTCATATTTACTTGTTTGTAATGAATAAAGTTTAGGTAGAAACGTCTACTTGACACTAAAATGTCATAGACGTATAGATACTCTGGATGCCTGTGTTTTCAATTCATCATGAAATAGAAATTGAAAGTTGTTGTAACGATCCGACCAGAGACTCACTTTAGGCTCGTCACTACATGCATGGCATAACGTTTATTGGAGAGAATCTTTGGAGTTTTAAAAGCAAGTTCAAAGAAAATATAACCTTATCATTCAAACAGTTCGTTTGAGAACCCGAAGAAAACATCACATCTAAAAGTATTTGAATAAGTATTTCAAGAACTAAAAACTCTTAAAACATTACAAGGATACACCTTTACCTTAGATTGAAGTCGGTGAAAACCAAGCATATTTTTGAAGTGCTATGCAAAAAACCTAGCAAATATTGGGACGAACGTTACACTACGATCATTCCAATTTGCGTGTAATGACAAGAACGACTGAATTCCTGACAACAAGAGGGTTAGTAACCATCACAGATAATAACAATGATACACCAGATACTCGAAACATCCAAGAGTCGTGAGCAACCATACCAAGTGAATTCTTAAAAGGTCGAAGGAAATTGGATACTCGAAAACAACCAGAGATCGAAAAAGCTGTGAAACTACCTTTGATATAGCTATAAGTACAAATATTCAAGACTATTTAAATCAGGCCATACTACTTACTTACCAATCTATTACAATGATTGAGGAAGGCCTCAAACAAGTCATTGCACGACAAGCACCTAGGAAGACAAGACACCTCTAGAAGAAAGGTCAAATTTAACCAATGTTGATACTGATACCTTCAATGGCAACAGCTGCAGAACCTAGATTCGAGTATGAGAACTTAGTTACGACTATGCAAGCTATTTGCAGACGGGTTAAAACAGTACGAGTTTTCCTCCCATTCGGTGAATGATGGTCAGACGTCTCAAGTACCTGGTAGGGATGAAAATAAATGGCAAAGAAAAAAATATGGACAGAGGGCTGGGAAAGAAATGTAAAGAATTAGATATACAACTGAGCTTCGAATCTTGTTCTAGAATTCCCTTCTCCTTTTCTATTTATACATAAAGTGAATGGATCTTGCTCTTTAAGGATGGCATCCTTCTAAATGGGCCTCTCTTCAAGAATAGACATCATTTATTAAAAAAAACTCCAGCAGTTCAGTCCAAAATTGCGCCAAGGGGCCATATTATCGATTAGAGTTGGAGCCTCGAGCAGTCTTTATGAACAAAGCACTTATACTTTATGGATTCTGAACAGCGTATCCCAGTTAGTTGAGTTATGTCTATGTACAATCGATCTGTCAGCAGCAGGGGCGCAATGGTTGCAGCAGCGAGTTCAAAAAGAACTCCAAATTTATCGAGGAGCAATGGCGCGGTATAAACCATAGAGAACGAATTGAAGGTAGTTGTCTTCTAAATACAAGACCTCTACCACCACCATAACCACTGGCATCAACCTGTGGATTGAGTTTGTCAGGAGCTAAATCATGAGTCCTAGATTATTGACCCTCTGGTTCCTTTCTTTTCTTGCCAGATCTCCGGCTGCTTGCCCTGGGCCTTTCTGTTAAATCCACACCAGCCAGCTTCTGTTCTGGAATATTGTTTGGGTCCAAATAGTCATTTGGTTCTTGATTAGGCAATATCTTCTCGTATATAATAGCTGCATCAAGAGAGAATATGCGGAGTGCAAGAGAAGTTACGGTGGAAATTTTGGCAGCAGCAGAGAGAGACGACCAGTACCACCATTCATTCTTCAAGTATTCTGTTCTTATCATGTCCTCTAATGCAATTGTTGCTTGTACTATCTGGAGAAATGAATAAAGTATTTAGCGCCCCCACACGAAATTCAAGAACCAAGACGATACTCATTGCTTCAAACTTAACCAAAATGTCTCGCAAATTAATATGATGATGATGCATCACAACTATGAGGACAATATAGTAAGAAATAGAAGCACGTGCAACAAAAATCATGATCCACAAATCACATAATGATATTTGAAGTACCCAAACTTAGTAATTGAATTAGGGAATGCTAACCTCAAAAATTGTTCCAGCAGATTTCACAAATGCACGCCAGGCCCATCTCCTTTCAATATGTAACTTTGAAGGTCTTAGAGCTTCATCAGGAAGTGCAGCATCCATGTCAAGCAAATTCATTTTCAGCCCTCTTACAACTTGCAATATTCTGCCAATTAATGGCCTACGGGATGAGTGTGGGATGATATAGAATCTACCAATCCCAAACTCTGAAAAACGGTTATCCACGCAAACTTTTTTACTTTTTGGTTCGGGGCATCCTAATGCTAGTCTTTCCGTTTTCAATGCACTGATTTCATTTCCAGCAGCCCTTTGATTTGCATTATCCGTAGAAGAATTTTGAAGGCAACCATTTTCCAGACCAACATTTCCTAGTGAAGCCAGTCTTTCAGAAAGCAAGGTCCCATCTTCAGGAGAACCAGAATCTTTCTTGAGATCAATTGCACTTAATGTTGATTCCATAATATATGGTGACACAGATGATACAAATGAAGGAACCCCATTCAAACTAATAAGTCCAATCTCCTTAATAGCATCCTTGTTTGAATCCTTTGTCAAAAACTTAGAACAGATTAGTTCAAAGTCATATGGGCACATCATACCATCATCCTGAAATTTAATTAACCCCGTGCTATGGTTAAAATACCCTCTCTTAGAAGTTTCTGATATGGTCATACTCGAGCTCCCCTCCCAATTGCTCTCAAATTTCATATTGCCTTTACTTTTTAAAGAGTTGCCAGCTTCCTGGACACCATCACATGAGGCAGTGTGTAAACTACACTTTCCATCGTCATGCTCCTTAAGTTCAACATCAGTTAGAAAGCTTTTATGACAAGAGAGACAATGGTACCTAGATGACCAGACAGGTTCCAAGCATACACACCTGAACATTTTCTCACCTTCAGCTAGCCTGGTCTCGTCTGGCCATCTATTTAAGTTGTCTGGATTTTCAAACTCAAGGAAGGGACCATACTTACTTTCCAATATAGCAGATGCCCTGGTAACAAGAAAACTAGAACATTCGAGTTTTTCACCATCCGAGCTTGATGATGAATCCTTTAACTGTTCTTCAGGACTTCGATTAATGGATCGTGAAGGCATTTGAAGTCTAGGTTTGTGCCATTGTAAAATAGACTCCTTTAACTCCCTTTCTTTGGGATCATTATCATTCAGCCAATCAATGAGTTCTAGTATGCCAGCCTCTGTTTGATAAGAAACCCATGGGGAATTTACAATAGAATCCTTTCGCAGATGAAGCAATGACGAATATATGTTTGACCCATCAAAGTTTGAACATTGACCACTGCTTGTTGAAGTAAAATTCTTAAACACACCACCCTTACCAACATGGTCTCTAGATTCACTTCCAATCTGTACCAAACTCCCACTAGCAATGATTTGCGGCTGCCCATTTGACATGACAGTAGCCCAATACAATCGTCCAGCAGAGTCGCTACCCAAGAACTCCCTCCGTACCGATACCTTTAGAAGCTCTAACTCTATACTTGCAATGGAATCCTGTAGCTGTGATATGTCCTTAATACTACCCAACTCATTATGATAGGCTTGTGATTCATTAGAAGGTGGAACATGTGAAGCTACCGACCATCCATTCGCATCAGAAGGTGTGCAATCTTGCTTTGTGGATGGTAGAATAGCAATTTCAGCCTCCATATTACTTGGGTCAGAACCATCACCTTCTTGTGGCAAAGTACTGGACAATGGTGGCTCATAGGGTTTTATGGGTTTGCCACTGATCTGAGAACATGAATTGGATAGAATGTTGCCACCTACATCATTGTTATCAATAACATCATGGCCACTGTTCGTTTGCTCTTGAAAACCTGCATGGTTGAGACACTTATTCTCTAAGCTTGTTAGAGATGAACATTGATCAGGAACACCAAGCCTAGCTCCATCACAACTACCCTGTCCTGAAACATCATCAGATAACAGATTAAAATGATTAGACCAATCCAAAAAAAATTCTGGAGTGAAGAAATTTAATGTAATTAGCAGGCATGCTAGCTGGCCCATCCTTTATCCTACCTTCTCGAACTGCACTATGCATAGTTGTATCAAGCTTTGCAGCTTTCGCTGCCACAACTTCTTCCCTTGACTTGAGATTTTTCCACTCTACAAAACACGAACGTAACTTTTGCTGCAACTCTGCTGATGCCTCTACACACTGCTCAAGATGTTGTCGAATTAAGGAAGAGCTAACCAACTCATCACATAGATATTTGAGCAAGAATAATCTCTGCACCCAGAAGAAATATATCCTCAAGTTAATGAGCCATGAACTGAAAACTACCCATCTGATTATTCCATAAACTTGTGTGGACATTGAATTGAAGCAAAGTAAAAATGTCCGCATGCATTAGAACCTTTGTAATTTCAATAGAAGTGCACAAGAAAACACTGTTCATAATTAGCAAGAATCAATAAAATAATGTAGGAGGAAAATTACAAGCCCATGTCCACACACATAATGAGAAATAATCCAAGACTCGGCAAATAACAAACCTCGTCCACACTGAATTCCCAATACTCCTTCTCTTCCAGTGCAGCTGCTAGATTGGCAAGTTTATCCAGAAAATCACGAGTAACTTCTCCTCCGAATTTTTTGCCTTTGTGCAGGTTAAAAATGTAGTTCTTGGTATGCTCAGATGGATCATCAATCATACGTGTTCCCATTACACAAGAGGGACAGTACCAGTTCCCTTCTGGAATCCTGGCAAGAGGAGGATTCAAACAATATGTATGATACTCAGCATCACATGTATCACATAGAAGGACACTGTCATCATCTTTATCAATGCCACACACTTTACAGACTCCCTCATCCCAAGGGGCTTTTGGAATCTCCTTCAAGGACACAAGAAAGCTATCTACTTCCACTTTCATTTCTGCACTCAGAGATTCGAGCTTGGAGAACTCCTGAAGTTTTTCAATAAGAGGTACAACCTGCGAGAAAAGTTATAGTCTTATCATCAAAGAGAGCAATAGAAAAGGGATAAGGACAACGTCGTAGTTTTCAATGTGACAAGTGTCAAAAATTTGTCATCAGTACATGTGCATATACAAAAGAAAGAATGACAGACTACTGGCTTCAGATCATGTGTTCATCTATGAAATGCATTCATAAAACCCTTAATCTGCCAAAACCATTATAAACTGCCAACAAACATACTGGAGACTAATATAAAATGAAAAGAGAAAAAAAAAAGGAAGGAAAAGCTTCTCCCAGGATTTGGTTGTTGAAAAAGTGGAGGTCAAACTCAAAAAGGAAAAATAAAGAACTACCCCAAGGCAGTATGTTGATTCTCATGCAAGAAATCATATCTACATCTCACTCCAAATGTCCTTTGAAGAGAGCTCTAACTTTAGATAAGACATGAGGAAGTTCTGTGGAGAGGAGTGACTGACAAAGCGGAAGAACAGCCTTGTTAATAACTTGGATAATCATGAGCTTGCCCTTGACTTCAAAAGGATTATGGATGAGTAACATTAAAAGGAGAACATCGCTCGTCTCTCTAAGGAAACAGGGATAGAAAGGTGCCATTTATCAAACAAGCAGAACACTCCACCATAAGCATCAAGAGTCCACTGATGAGAGAAGGGGCTGGCAAAGCTTGAACTTCGTCAAAAGAATAGGCTCTTCAGCACAATATGATCAAGACTCCCTCGTGGATCACTGAAACCAAAGTTTTGTACGTTTGCGAAGACCCAAAGTTTAGAGGCAAACTAAATTGTTCTCTTTGTTACGGTAGAATGTCAAAATTCAGGTTCAGGAAGTTCTGCATTTCTTATGGTTCTTCCCAACCCCCAAGTATTACATCCTATCTAACAGCCATATATAAGAAACAAAATAATTTAATTTCAGACCTCATGTCATGTATACATAATAAGTTTCCAGGCCTCTACAATTTTTTCTGGCAAAGAAGTCTTTGTAGCTGCTCTGTTTGTTTTTTTTTTTTTTTTTTTTTTTTTTTTTTTTTTTTTTTTTTTTTTTTTTTTTTTTTTTTTTTTTTTTTTTTTTTTTTTTTTTTTTTTTTTTTTTT